>NC_060143.1:13722694-14026509 GCF_021461385.2 Schistocerca piceifrons
CGGCCGAAGTGGCCGTGCGGTTAAAGGCGCTGCAGTCTGGAACCGCAAGACCGCTACGATCGCAGGTTCGAATCCTGCCTCGGGCATGGATGTTTGTGATGTCCTTAGGTTAGTTAGGTTTAACTAGCTCTAAGTTCTAGGGGACTAATGACCTCAGCAGTTGAGTCCCATAGTACTCAGAGCCATTTGAACCATTTGAACCTCTCGTAGTATCTTTGCTTGACTGCTGTTACTTCCCACTCATTGTCTGTTGTAAGGGAGTTCGCGTCGTGAGTTCGGGTCCCGAGTTCGGGCTGCCAGTCGGTTGGAACGTGTCTAGAGCGCAGTCCGGACCTGCCAGTCGGGGAGTTGCAATGCGGCACTGGTGCAGTCGGGTTGGAGCAGCAGTGAGGTCTGCACCGACATTGCTAACCCGACCATTGCCGCCACGCATCACTTGAGCCGGGCCACGGTCTTGGTGGATCGTCGGTCGGTCGTCCTACTGGACGACGCGTTTTGACTCTTCGATCGTTCAGGCGTCGGCTGTGTGTGTATGCATCGACTCCCGATTTGTCTTCGTGCGTGCTTAGTTACTGTTGTGTATTATTCAGGTCTTCGTGCAAGTGTTTGTCAGGTTGTGTGTGTACTCGGCGTTATTGCCACTGACGACGATTTTAGATGTTGTCGGCATTCTGAGGCAGTCGGTCGGTTGTTGCGGACGAGGGAAGTTATCTCCAAGCGGAGCAGTCGGCTGGGGTCGCTGCCAGCCCCTTCGCAGTGTCGGAGCGTGTGGCGAGCTGTCCGGTCGCTACGAGCGTCGTGGTTCACCGATCCAGGACGCCAAGGTTGAGTAGTGAACTACCCAAGCCATGTCCGTTCATGTTGTAGTGGTCCGTTTCGGTGGTTTGCTGTTGGGGAGTTTTTCCTGTGAGGAACACCGAGTGTTTGTACATATCTGACTGCGGATAATTATGTTTGTAACATTTTGTATTTGAGTTCTTATGTACCGATTGCTGGCAAGCAAGTCGTTTAGTCGATCGGTCCGAGGCTGTCCCTGGTTGGGTTCCGACGGATCAAGTGTAGTTGCGCCCACCACCTGTCTCGCCTAAGAGAACGAGGGCAGACCGACCTCGCTGGAGGCTTCTGAGTGCCACCGGTGTTTAATTATCTGTTTTCGGCTGCTTAAAATTTAAGGCTTATGGTTATTTTTTTCTTTTTTCTTCAAAATTTTGCAAAATTAATTTTTAAATTTATCTTTCAAGCTTAAACATTGGCGCCTTCTGCTTTTAAAAGATTATGGTAATATTTTTTAAAATTTTGAAACTTAATTGTGTGCTTCAGCCATTGGTATTGCACCTTGCATATTAGATTAGATTAGATTAGATTTACTTTCATTCCAATTGATCCGTTGTGAGGAGGTCCTCCAGGATTTAGAACATGTCAGAAAATCAATAATACATGACAAATATTTACAACTCAGACAAATAAGCTAATGTACCATTCCACAGGTCCCAAGTGGAATGACCGTCACTTCGTTTAATGAACACTGCCCGCATCTCGTGGTCGTGTGGTAGCGTTCTCGCTTCCCACGCCCGGGTTCCCGGGTTCGATTCCCGGCGGGGTCAGGGATTTTCTCTGCCTCGTGATGGCTGGGTGTTGTGTGCTGTCCTTAGGTTAGTTAGGTTTAAGTAGTTCTAAGTTCTTGGGGACTGATGACCATAGATGTTAAGTCCCATAGTGCTCAGAGCCATTTGAACCATTTTGAATGAACACTGTACGAAAGATTCATTTTACTAACACTAATGCACTGAATTTAAAAGAGCTTTTTTTATTTATGACGTAATAAACAAATAATAGAAGTACTATAATATGAGCCGTGGTAAAAATTGCTGTTTTGAAGAGCGCGCCGTAGCGCGTAATGTGAAGCAGTCGGCCTCCGTTTCTGGCGGTGGCGCTGCTGTGGCAATCGCAGCTTTGAAGACTCCCTCTGGTGGGAAAGGGGAAAGGTTGTCTGTTCACGTGCATTTAAGGGGCGCTATGAGCTCGCCAGTCAGTCAGTCTGGGTCAGTCTCTCGTTCCCAGCTTGCTAATCCGTCTCTCGTCCGAATTTGTGAGGCAGTTAGTGTCTGTCTGGCGTCCGGAGTGCTAGTATGTCTTTCGTTCGGATCAATTTTTAAGCCGGATGAATGAGAGTCTTTCCACTCCGCCAGTAAGAGAACTCAGCAAGTGGTCGCCCGGTCGGGGCTTAATTCCTGCATCAGAGTCTGCGCGTTACGCCGCCAGTCTGCTCGAGTTTGTTCAGGCAATGGTCATTAGCGGTTGGATCGAGCGGTTGGTCGGTCGCGCACTGAGACACAAGAAGACTTGTCCGTCTTGAGCGTCGGCGCAAGTGAGGTCGCCACGTGAATCCAGGGGGGCGGCACCGTATAGTGAGGGGTAGTGGCTTCTCGGTCGACCCGAGAGCAACAGGAGTCAACCCACGGCATCAGTCTGGCTGGTGCGAGCTGCGACACCGTGGTGTAACGTTCTCAGAGAGCCTCTGGGCCCTTGCAGTTACCATCTTGTGGAGCTTGGCTAGGTCCTTACCTGGTGGAGGGATGCCGTTTTGCCAGTGGTCGTGTTTCCGCTGCATGGTTGGGTCAGAGCCAGTATTTCCGCCGTCGTGTGTCTGGAAGTGAGTGGGAGACGCACCAGCAGGGCAGTCGCGACGGAGCAGCAGTCGCGGACGGAGCAGCGGGCAGTCGGTCGGTTGGTGCGGACCAGGAAAGACGGGAGATCGGCGCGCCTTCCTGCGTCCGTTGAAGCGGCTGGCAGCGGACGGTTCGGGGAGCGATTTGGGGGTGCTGCGCCAGGTCTTCTCCAGAAATCGCAGTTTATTAGAAGTGGTTGCTTATATGTTGTGTGATTTACTCTTGTTAAATTTTACTTGTTTTCTTGGTCAGTCTCTCGTTCCCAGCTTGCTCGTCTGTCTCTCGTCCGCATTTGTTAGGCAGTTAGTGTCTGTCTGTCGTTCGGAGCTTGCCTCTGTCATGTTTGTCGTATTCGGTGTGTTAACGAATTTATTGCTTGGAGTGTAACGGCCTAATTCCTGAAATATGTTTTTATCTTGCCTATCATCTTGAGAGGCGGTATCTGTGTACTGTAGAGCAAGTTAACTCGTTTGGCCAACCTTGTATAATTTTATATAAGATTGCATTTCATGGGCTTTTATTTAAATGGTCATTTTAGTATATGAAGTTGCCACCCTTCCACCGTAAGACTTTTCTTAGAAGTTAAATTCGAGTTGCACCTTCGGTGGCAAAGTTAAATTTTTAATTTTAGTGTTTTGTACCATTTCCATCCCTCCTACGGGGTGCGTAGTTTGTGTGCTTGTGAGAATTCTTAAAACTTTTAGTTTAAAGTATTCTGGTGTGTTGCAGATTTGCACCAGTGTAGTCTTCCATAGGTTGTTGTGAGCAGTCGTAACTACAGCCGTGTCAAAAGGGAGCGGCAAGGTTCTCAGCCCGAAAGCTCATACAGTCAAAAATTTGTTTCTTTCTGCCTCTGAATAATTTGTAACTTGATATTGAGAGGGTGCTTTCTGATTAAATTTTAAATCTTTTTCTTTTAAAAAAATGCTTTTATGCACTAGTGAAGTGAATAAAGTGCCCATTTGTTAAAGGAATTTGATTATGATTTCATCAGTTACTCCCTGGCAACTACTTCCGCGCTTACATAGTGTGATTAAATGGGTTAATGTTCTTGATGAATCGCTAGTAAATAAAACAAATTGTTAGGAACATTCTTTGGAAATAAATTACGGTTCATAATACTTATTTACAATGAACGCATTACTGCACTGAAATGGTGCAGAAGCTATATTGTACTTATATAAATACACACACACACACACACACACACACACACACACACACACGCACATAAATCAGTTGGTTCTACTGAGAAATTCATCAATGGAGTAAAAGGAGTAGGCCGCCAATAAATCCTTTAGGCTTCTCTTTACTGAATTTCATTGGTTGTTAAGCTTTTAATGGCTGCTGGCAATTTATTGAAAATGTGTGCTCCTGAATAATGTACATCTTTTTCTACAAGAGTAAGGGACTTTAAATCATTGTGATGATTATGTTTGTTCTATCTGCTTTGTCTTGAGGCTTCCCACGTAGCCGTGATATGTTTTTTATTTTCTTTGCCTTTTAATTGCACTTTTTTATCTCGTTGATTTATAAAATTTCTTGTTTTTAAACCTTGTGGCCTTATGCCTTTAAAAGTCTAGGGTAATATATTCCAAAAATTTTGAAACTTAATTGTGGCCTTCAGCCTTTGGCATTGCACCTTGCATATATTTGTTCTATCTACTTTGCTGTGATATTTTTCTGTATTTCATTGCTATCTTAATTGGATTTTTATCTTGTTGATTTACTAAGATTTCTTGATCGGAGGCCTTCAGCCGTGAAAGACTTGCATTCGGGAAAGGTTCTGCTATGTGCCGCTTTGGTTGTAAAACTGTTATTAAATTACAATATGTGACAATTAGAAGGTGAAACTGACTCCAACCTTATTTGGCCCTTTCCACAATCCTAAATTACCTGTTCTGCCCAGTGGGTTTAGCAGGCGTTTCAGTCCTCATAGCTGGTACGATGATAAGTATCCCACCCAGATGCAGTTCACACCAATTTGTATTGTATGGACGGTAGTTGTAAATAAAGAGCCAGAATGAGAAGGTAATATGGGTGAACCACAATGGTCGATCTAAAATAGCAATCCTACGACACAAGAGCCGACCGGCCCGCCCCCCCGCCCCCCCCCCCCCAAATTCTCAATTGGTGAAATGCTTCTGACAATATTTTTGTTAGAAAAGCTATCTCCCACAACGTTAAAAGACATAATTAATTTGTGCGTAACATTAGTAAGCAAGCAGTATTCAACTCTACAGTAATCAAAAGGAAAAACTCACAGAAACACCACTGAAACTTCTTTATTAATCAATGGGAGATTGTAGAACAGTTAAAACAGATAAAAGAAGAATTAATAATGATTCGTGTTATATTGCTTCTGCATACGATTCTCTGAAAGAACAATATTATGGCCACTCTGTCAAGCTATTCCAAATGACTTATTGCAGGACTTGGGGAACACCACGTGTAAATAATGCAATTATGCCATAGTGATTGGGGAGAGAATTCAGTCTATTGGGTACAGAATGGCGAACGCACGTTAAGAAGACGGAAGGATGAAGAAAAATATAACGTTATACAAGTCGTATCTTTCGAAAATTATCGTACAATAGTTTCCACTGTTAGATTCGGGCGAATCGTCTATAAGAAAATTCGGGTCTTACATAACATCAAGTGAACGCATCCACTCCCCCATTTTACTTGAATCCTCATCCTCTTTCGCATAGTTCACGAGATCGTTAATAGTATCATTTAACAGTGTACCCATGGTTCCACTTCGTTATTTGTGGGTGTCTACCTAAGGATATTCAGTTAGACTGTATCCACCTCGTTCGAAGGGTCCCTTTTAATGGATCTGTGACAGCGACTTCTCACAAAAGAAAACCTGTACTCTCTCCAATGTCGCATTCAAAATTTCAGCTGCATTCTTTCTTGTTAGCTACGAATAAATTGACGTGGAGTAGCGCAATGGCAAGCACTAAAAATGGCAAAAAGGGATAAAAACCAGGGCAGCCTCTCCCAGAGGCCCTTCTCTCCGGCTATTCTGAGGTCTACACTGCGAATTGGCCGCAAAACAACAAATATCACGTATGCGCAGTTCTTTCCTCTGCTGTTTCGGCATTTTGCGTGTTTTCGTTGCATCACGCGCAGTCTTACAGACTTAACAGTTTCAGATTTTTTTTTCATTCCTGCGCTGAGCACACCGTGGGAACACGCTTGGTCTGTTATGTGTCACCACATACTCGTGTTTAGAATTCCAACGGTGGTGATTTTCACCGAGGCCTTCAGAGGAATTTGCTTCACAAACCGTGTTTCATTCCCATTCACAGCCCTGGCACCAGCGTGCTCGCGAGGTCCGTTATTAATTATTCGCCGCGCCAGCGTTCTGGCGATGCGTCGCTCTGCCCGGAACTTCTCATGGCGTATGTGCGCGAAGCTGCCTCCATTCTGCCATTTATATAATTCTACCTGTCAGTGAATATTAAACGACTAATTCCACTAGCAACTAATTAAATGTAATTAATTTACCACTAACATTTGAAATTGTAGCTCTCTCATATATTTGACAGACGTCTGCAAATAACACGCAGCCACTGAGCGTACATCCTGTGCCGCAATTTTTAAGAACCGACGTTTTGTGATGAAATCCTAGTGTCTGCACACTGGCCAAATGTGATCTTTACAGTTTATCAAATATCGGCATTCAGAGGTCGTGTAGTTCGGTAATGTCTACTAACGGTAAAAAACTAATATTTCGTCATGAATTGTTTGACCATTGTACGGGGTCCGATACAAAGTCACCAAATGGCTGCAACAGCGTATTGTCCATTTAAATCTGTCATCGATGAGCCTGGTGTTGAAACGAAGACAACAGTCCATAAGCATAAATAGTAATTTCCACTATATAAAATGTATTTGCTCTCTATGATACTGTTATACGAATATTCGATCACAGCACAGACAAATGACATAGACACCCCCAGTGTTGAATATAAATTAAGACTATTAAAGCGAATAAGGCACCAGGCCCTGATCTGCCCCCCCCCCCCCCCACCACAAATTCTGTAAGTGCCTCCAGATACTCGAGCGCCATGCACTCCGCCTCGCCTTCTGTATACGCCCCCCCACCCCCCACCCCCCACGCAGATCCTCTTTGACCTCATTCCTTTCCCTCATCTGCTCCTTTTCCTCGAATATATATGCATCTTTCTACACCTCCCGCCGCCTTGATCCCCCTCATCCCCTGGTTGGTCCTCTCCTCTCCTCTCCAACCCCCGCCGTCTGCCACGCCTTCACCGTTGTGTCCCCCCTACCCTTCACCTCTACACTCTTCATCTCTTTTACCAAGGTGGCTTCTGTCAACTCCCCCTCCCAGATGATGCCCTCTCTCTCTCCATTCATCCCTCTTATCAACTCTGATCCTCACCTCCCTCCCCCTTCCTCTGTCCTTTATCAGACTCCCTCCCCCCCTTCCATCCTGTTTTTTTTTCTCCCCATCTTCCATCTCTCTACCTCCCTTCTCTTCCCTGAGTGCTTTCTCTCTCCCCTCTACTGTCTTTCCCACTCCTTCTCGCGTCCATCCAGCCCCCCCCCCTTGTCTATGTCCCCTCCCTCAATCAGCTCCTTTTTTTCTTTTCCTCTCCTCCCCCTTCCCCCCCCCCCCTCGTGGGTCCGGGTCCTCCCCCCCCCCTACCTACCGCCATGTCACCTGTATTGTGCTGTTTTAAGTGAGTGTTCAGTGTTGTGCATCATCTTTCAGTGTTCCAAACAGCCCCCACACTGTGTTTTTTATCTCATGTGAACGGAAACCTGACTGTCGCCTTCTTTTTTTTAATTGTGCCTGTCTACTTATTGTGTGTCCTCATCCGTATCGTCACTTCAATGTTTTTATAATTTAAATTTGACTACTTTTTGGAGTTTTTTTGTAATGTCACTGTTTTATAGCCTTTTTTCTAGTTTATATTCTCATTACGTTTTTTCCACTTTTCTGTAGGCTGTAGAGCAGGATATTAAGCTGCCGCCAGCGTGAGAGAATCGAAGTGCAATAAAGGAAAAAAAAACAGGCGCTGATGGACTTAAATTAGATTTTACACTTTTCTACTTCATACCTTTTGATTATCGTTTGGAAAGTTAACAATTCAGCGTGAAAGGAAAATAAGAAAAATAATGTGAAGAATTACAGACCAGTTTCGTTGAGGTTCGTCTGGCTCAGAATCCTAGAGTGCAATCTAAGCTCAATCATTGTGACGTTACTCTGGTTTGAACCATAGCTTATTTCATTCATAAACGATATCCTCTAAGCAGTTGTTGCAGATGGAAAGGTAGATACAGTTTTGTTATGTATTCGGATTGCACCGACGCTGCACCACGTCATTGACTCAAAATTAAGATCATTGTAGTTATGTGATTGGCTCTATGAATCTATTTATTTAATGTATAGCACTACATATGAAATCCAATCAAGAATACATAAAATATACATAAAGAGACATAAATACAGGTATTACATTGAAAACTAGTGTCTTCTTATGCACTCAAGACTTGATACTGTGCTCTTCGGATCACCCAGACAGGCTCTAGTTTACACTCCTCGGCAGTGTGCCGGATGGCATTCCCCAAGGAAGTGTTACAGGCCCTCTGCTGTTACTTAACTACATAAACGATTTAGGAGACAATCTGAGCAGTCGTCTTACATTGTCTTCGAATAATACTGTCATTTACCATCGCGTAAACTCATCAGGTGATCCATACAAATTGCAAATGCAAAATGTTGTAGACAAGATATCCACACGGTACAAAAAGTGCCGCGCGGAGCGTCAGCCGTGAATAAGGAGTAGAGCAGGGGACCGAGAACGGACCCCTGCGGAACTCCAGCACGGATGGGTCGGTGCGTGGACGTCCCCTCGTCCAGGCGGACGTGGAAAGTCCTGTCGGCCAGATACGACCGGAGTAGGACCCCGTACGACGTCGGGACCCCGTGCACAAAAAGTTTGTACACGAGGCCGTCGTGCCACACAAAGTCGAATGCCCTGGAGACGTCCAGGAACACCGCCCCAAGGTATTCCCGAGTCTCCAGGTCGCGCAATGCTTCTTCTACCAGCCGCATCAGCTGGTGGACGGTGGAATGGCCCCTCCTAAAGCCGAACTGTTCGTCGGGTATGAGGCCTTCCCTGACACGTGGCGGAGCAGTCGTCTGGCGTACAGGCGCTCGAACACCTTCGAGAGCGCCGGCAGCAGGCTGATGGGCCTGTAGTTGGCGGCGTCCTGTGGGTCCTTGTTCGCCTTGGGGATTGCCACCACCTCTGCATGTTTCCATACAGTGGGGTAGACCCCAGAGCGAAGGGCCTGATTGAAGATGCCCGCCAGGAACGGGTATACACCCGCCGGCAGGCTCCTCAGCAGATGGTTGGTGACGCCGTCAGCACCGCCAGCCTACTTGGTGTTGAGCGCTGTAATCTGCGCGGCCACCTCCTCGTCGAGAGATGGGGTCGATCTCGTCCGCGTCGTCCCTGGCTTCCAGGAACACAGGGAGCTGCTCCTCAAACCGGTGGAGGTGTTCTTCGTCTACGTTGTCATCCACCGGGGTGAATGACAGCTCGAAGTGGTCCGCCAGGGCGCCTGCTTTACCGTCCGGGTTGCAGACGACGTCTTGTCCGACGAGCAGAGGCGGGACGCGCTGCCTTCTGCGTAGAAAGGACTTCACAGTCCGTCACGCGCTGCCGTCCTCAGGGTTGAGGGAGGCGACGAAGTCCATGTTGTTCCTGTGCGCCTCAGTCGCTGCTTTGATGTCTCTCCGCATGCGGTTGAGGCGTCTTTTCGTTGCGGGTTGGCGGGTGAGCTGCCACTCCCGGAAGAGGCCGTTCTTCTCCCGTATTGCGTCCCGGATGGGAGGCGGCAGGTTACGGGAGAAGTCCGTGGTACCCTGTGGAGGGGGAGGGGAGGCCGCGTCGGCTGCTTGCAGCAGCTGGCGGGTGAAGAATTGAAGAGCGGCATCCGCCCCCACTGCCGCGGGGTCAGGTGAGTCCGCCAGTGATGCCAGGACATTGTCCTGGAATCGGTCGCAATCCAGGCGCCGGTACGTCCGCCGACGTGGCGGGAGCGTGGCTCTAGCGATGTCGATTTCGTAGACCACCGGCAGGTGGTCGGACGACATCGCGCACCGTGTGGTGGCGGTCTTGTGATGCCCGATTCCTTTTATGACGGCCACGTCGAGCTCGTCAGACCGCCCCCTGGCTGGGAAGATGGTGTGTTCCCGTGGGCCCAGGACCAGGGCGCCATTCCTCTGGGCAGCGCGAAGAAGTCGGCAGCCACTGATGTTCGTGAGGTGGGAGTTCCATTCCGGGAGAGTCACATTGAAGTCACCCGCAATGAAGGCCCTTCCCCCAAACGTCAACAGCGCGTCGACGTCCACCTCCTGGAGGTGTCCACGCGGCCGCCTGTATGCGGCCACGAAGGTTATTTGCCCCGCAGCCGTGGTGACGGTCACCCCGGTGGCTTCCAGGGTGGCCATGGCTGGGAGCTGTACCTGGTGGTGCCGGAGTGAGGCGCGGACGTAGATGGCGGTACCACCACCCGCTGTCGGCCTGTCGTTCCGGTAGCAAACATAGTTTGCTACCTTCACGTGAACTCCTGGCTTGAGGTGAGTTTCGCAGATCAGACACAGGTCGATAGCCTCGTCCTGCATGAACTGACGAAACTCACCTTGTTGCGGAAACAGGCTGTTGGCGTTGAAGCCACAGATGGTCAGGCCATGGATAAGCGCATTATCCATGGTGTGGCTTCGCAGCGACGGTAGCAGCCTGGAGGGTCCCTGTTACGGCGGTGACGAGCACCGGCAGTTGTTGTAGCAGGGCAGAGAGGGAGCTCAACATTGCTCCCAGGTCTGCTGCTTCCAGTCCTGGTGTGGGAGCTGGAGACGCCGCACTCGTGGGTGCGAGGGCGGCGGGGCGCGGAGGAGTAGTCGCATCCGACTTCCGGGCCACATGCCTGGCAGCTTGAGGCGTGGCTGTGGTGGGGGGACGGGTTTGCCGTCCGCCCTGGTGTTCGTCGTCCTGGGTGCCAGCTGCCAGTTTAGGCGCCGTGATGGCCGGATATTCCGCCTGCCGCCCCCTGAGGGCGTCCGAAGACTCCCCCTTGGTGGCAGAGGCGAAGCTGGTGCCTGGTTGCACCTTTCGTGCGGGTGCTGCACGTCCTTGCTGCCGTGGGCGGCGCAGCCTCTGTAGCTCGCCACATGTGGCTCGCTACAGTTGCAGCACTTGGGCACCTCCTCCCTCTTCTTAGTGCAGTCCCGACTCTGGTGGGAGTCGGCGCACTTGACGCAGTGGGCCAGCATCGTGCAGTAGCGCGCCACGTGGTCAAGGCCTTGGCAGGAGAAGCACTGGGCGCGCCTCCCCTTGGCCTTGAGCGGCTCCACTTCCACACCGATCCTGGCCACCATCTGCAACTGAAAAATATTCTGGTTTTCGAAGTTGTCCGGAAAGACAACCAAGAACAGCGGCATGGGTCTCCTCGTCCTGGGAGACTTCATGAGAGTGACCGAGCTGGCCATGCAGCCCATCCCGGCTAGTTCTCTCTTGAGGTGCTCGGTCTCCATTTTCAGCGGTAGGCGGCGTAAAACCACCTTCAGCTGCTTCACTGGCTCAGCATTGTGGGTGAAGCAGTGAAGCTTCTCTTCCTCAATGAGCCGCATGGCAGCTCAGTACTCCTCCACTGAGCTGATCGAGACTTTGTACAAGTCCCGACCAGCACATTTGATCTTGGCGGAGGACACCACCTTGAACTTCTCGAGGAAGGACTCGTACGTGTCCTTCCACTACACAGTGATCGGTGACGGGGCGGGTGCCCGCCTCTTGGGTGCCTCAGTAGCATCCATGGCCTCTTGCTCGTCCGGTATGTCGACGAATGTGTTCGCTGTCGGCAGCGGCTGCACAGTCTCAAGCCGTTTGGCCCGAGCAGTGTGCCGCCGCTTCGGGACAACGAAGCCGTCGTCGGTCACCTGCTCTGCCTCAGAGGGGGCAGGTGCTTCCGGCATCTTCTTCTTCTGACTCCGCCTGAAAGCAGAATCAGAGATTGCGGAGGACTCGTCCTCCTCCGACGCTGCAGGCCTCTTTCTAGAGGGCTGCGTTGTGTCCATGTCTGTCACCTCGATCAGGTCGCCCAGGTTAGCCTCTGGGATCATGCTGTCACGTAGCAGGACGGTGACGTCTTCTGTCGTCACGCCTGGCGGTACAGCGATCGGTGTATCTGTGGTCTCTTCACTGGAAGAGACCGGAGTGGCAGTCAGCAGTGCACCAGTTTCTTCTGTAACTGGTCCTGGTGGCGCAACACTCAACGGGGCCGCCGCTGGCAGAACAGTGTCGTCTTCCTTCGACACGGCTGGCAGAGCTCCCGTCGGTACTCTCTCCTCTTCGAATTCCACGTAACCGATTGACATCAGATGCTGTTGGAACCGGCGGTATGCTCGTTCGTAGAGATCGTGTTTGGGATTATTCCCGCCCTCCGATATTCCCTTGATAACGACGTACAGCTGCTCCGCCGTGAGCGGGCTAGTGCGCCTTGGGTGTGCCGTTGCGTAGTCACTAGTCGGTTGCTGCGTCGTCGTACGTGGGGGGCCGGACGGGGCCGCCGACGGGGCTGGCTCGGTCGCCCGGGCCAGTCCCGCCGGGCAGCGGTCCGCCGCACCCTGCGCCTGAGTAGCGTGCTCCTGCTCGCACGGCATGCTAACTCGGAATGGGGGAACGTCCAGAGTGGCAGGGGAGCGCCACTCGCGGACGCGGACCGAAAAGGGAACACCAGAAGGCCACCACCGCAGATGCAGGCGGCCAGAGCGGGCGCGGACGGAATAGGGAACGTCC
The DNA here is from genome assembly GCF_021461385.2 of Schistocerca piceifrons. Taxonomy (NCBI): domain Eukaryota; kingdom Metazoa; phylum Arthropoda; class Insecta; order Orthoptera; family Acrididae; genus Schistocerca; species Schistocerca piceifrons. The sequence goes on from NC_060143.1 coordinate 13,735,203, forward strand.
AGTGTGGCAGGGGAGCGCCACTTGCAGGCGCGGACCGAAAAGGGAACACAAGGAAGCCACGACCGCAACTGGAGGCGGCCAGAGCGGTCGCGGACGGAATAGGGAACGTCCAGAGTGGCAGGGGAGCGCCACTCGCGGACGCGGACCGAAAAGGGAACACCAGAAGGCCACCACCGCAGATGGAGGCGGCCAGAGCGGGCGCGGACGGAATAGGGAACGTCCAGAGTGGCAGGGGAGCGCCACTCGCGGGCGCGGACCGAAAAGGGTACACAAGGAGGCCACGACCGCAGTTGGAGGCGGCCAGAGTGGCCGCGGACGGAATAGGGAACACCTAGAGCGGCAGGATAGCGCGACTCGCGGGCGCGGACCGACAAGGGAACGTCAAACAGAACACCAGGCACTGGGCAGGCATAAACATGCGACCCGGTCCAGCAAGCAGCCAGTCTCAGGGAACACCTGATGAAGACGTCAAGTAATGACGTCGAAATATCGTGTTTGGAAGACGCTGATTACCGGCAGAAAACCCGATTTCCACGAGATGTCAACTAAATATCAGTTACACCAAAAACCACCTACATCTAAACGCAGTAAACGTAACTAAATAGTTCGGGATTGCAGTTACCAACAACTGAAATTGAAACACTCACATAGATAATATTGTGAGGAAAGGAAACTATTCCCAGAACACTTAGAAAATATAGTAGGTCTACTATCAAGACTGCTTACACTTTGTTTATCAGCAGTCTCCTAGAGTACTGGTGTGTAGTGTGGGCTCCGCATCAGATAGCATTCACGGAGGATATCAAAAATGTTCAAAGGGTGGTAGCTCATTTTGAATTATCGTGAAATAGAGGAGAAAGTGTCACAGATGCGATACACGAATTGGGATGGCAGTTATCATATAAAAGCCGTGTTTCTCATGAAATTTCAATTACCAACTTTCACCTCAGAGTCTGAAAATACTTTGTTACCGCTTACCTAATCAGACAGAAATGGTCAGCGTAATAAAGTAAGAGAAATCTGAGCTGCACAGAAAGATTTAAGTGTTTCCTTTTCCCGCGCGCTGTTCGAGAGTTAGTTGGCAGAGAAGTAGCTTAATAATGGTTCGTTGAACCCTCTGCGAAGCACTTTATTGTGAATCCCAGAGTAAACTTGTAGATGTAGATGTCTAGTTCGTTTGTGGTTAGGTGCTTACCCATTTGTGCAGGGTGTATGCACACAATCCATGTCCTGTTCAGCTGCTATTTATATTGTACCGTGCGAGTATAAAGTTCTTGGGTCTCTGCAGAGAATCAGTTAGTTGTCGCACTTCAGGTGGAACATTTGTAGTTCAGATACCATACCATTTGCTGTCAATGGCGAACATGCTATCGAGAAGCTGCTGGGCAAGCCGCAGAGATGGGTTTCTGGAAAAAAAATCGCTTTGTTCTCGACGTGGAAATATCCTCGCAGATAGGAAGCTGAAGATTATTCATTGTTGTTGAATATATTTTCAGCGTGGCTTCTTGCATTCTTAACAGAGCAGGAGTTATGTGGCTGAGTGTAGGAAGTTGGCATAAGGGAATAGTTCTTATGCAACAAGAAATGATTGTGATAGTTGGTCGAGCTGAGTGTCTATATTATTTACGTGAGGAGTGTTCATCTCAACTGAGCACAATACAACAGCCCTAGAAACTGACCACCAAAGTTCGAAGTGTATCTGGTGATGCTCCCCTGCTGGTACTGCAGAGTTTCTGGATGAGGTTATCTCGTGTAGTTGATTTCCAAGAAGCTTTTTCTAGATGCTTCCTGAACGACAGCACCCTATTGAGTCATTCCAAGATAGTATGGATGACTCTGGTAGGGAAGCACTCCGCCATTCTCAAGGATCTCCATTTTATAATCTGCCTCTTTGTTGTTTCATAGAGAATTGGTATGAGTCTCCACATGGTGAGATATTTATGTATTTTGTTTAGATCATCAGTTCGAGTGCTTTCAGCACTTTTTAACTCTTTGTGCTGAACCACAAGTGCTAGATCATCAGCATGTCCAAACTTCTTTCCGTTTGTTTCAGTTATGTCAGAAATATAAAGGTTTAAAAGTATACGGGATAATACCGAACCTTGGGGTAGTTCATTATTTAATTTACTTTCTTTGCTTCTCAAGTCCGAGGTATCTGACTATTGTACATACAAAATAAATAAGTGAGTAAAGGGCAGCGTAACAAGCACATATTATCGATATAAACGTACATACCTGTGTAGTGAGCACCTTCAGAGTCCCCAGGGACCCAAACTGTCGATTTGCACTTGGGGACAAAATAAGTTACAAGAAGTGATCCGCACGGCTATGGTACATAAGAAGGCGAGCCTTAGCACATCTCCTCATTGACACCCCCATACACGTTCGAAAATTCCAGGCGTGTTCTGAATGCTATTTCAACCAGGACAGAACTTCCCCGGAGTCCACCGACACTTTCAGCAGAGTTGAAGTACACCAAAGCCTTTAAAAAATTCCTCCTCGCCACACACCCAAAAACATCGACCTGGTGGTTCTACAGAGACAAAAGGGACCATGGAATTTACGAACGACGACTGATACACTTCTTGTCGAAACGCTGTCAACCAGTACTTAAGTATATGGAATGATGGTAAAACAAAACAAGTGCTTTTTATACCATTGTAACATGGGTCTCATTTGCAGTGTTTGGAAATAAACGTAGCTTTAGACATTAACAGTGCTGTAGTATTCGCATTACATCACTTGTCCATACATTAGGGAAATCATTGGTCTCCAGACATACATTTAGTGCAATTATTTGCTTATTTCATTGTCTCCTACTTGCCCTTATCCTTTGCTGTTATAGCACTTAATAATCGTGTACATTACTATATGGCTGAAAAGATCGCACAATCACAGCTGATGGTTATCTATCTAACGGCTAACAAGGACAACTTATATTTGATATTCAGTATGTCATACCCGTGGTTAAGCAGTGGTTTGTAAAGCAATGTCAATGCAGAAACCCACCATCCACGCGTATGCTCCGTCCTTAAAGTTACCTCCGGGGGGTATTGAGGCACGAGCCACTTGTGGCCCTGCAAACCGTGCGACATCGGAAAAAAATAAAAACCACCAAATTTTGAGTCGATGGGAGAAGTTGACAGAATACATGTGGCTTACAGCTCACACATTTACTTAAGGAACAGAAATATATGCTACCGAGTAGCGAAATACAAAATGTGCAACTAAAGGGAGTAAATATTTCACGACTGTTCGCGACATCGCCTACCACGGGAAAGATCAGGTGTATGGTGTGTATGGAGAATCAGAAATCTACTGTAATAGCCGGCCAGAGTGGCCGTGCGGTTCTAGGCGCTACAGTCTGGAACCGCGTGACCACTACGGTCGCAGGTTCGAATCCTGCCTCGGGCATGGATGTGTGTGATGTCCTTAGGTTAGTTAGGTTTAAGTAGTTCTAAGTTCTAGGGGACCGATGACCTCAGCAGTTGAGTCCCATAGTGCTCAGAGCCATTCTACTGTAATACATCTCCGTAAACTAAGTTCTGAGATTTCTTGTTCTTGGTGTATATGTAGAGAATTATGGCTCTCGATAAACACGAGTAGCCAACACAGAAAACTAAGCAATTTCTAGTTCAATGCAGCACGAATTTTATCATATTTTTACGTGCAAGCATGTGTTACTTGTTTACAGTGGATGCGCTCGAATATCATAATCAGATCCTACCTCCCTGAGAGTCTACCACGTTCTTCACATAAAGGCACGACTTACCTGTTTTGTAACGTTGTGGTGAGTCTTCAGGCGTCTCAGATGTTACAAAATACAATTACGCTCAGCGGCTAAAATGCAATTGGTTAGTATGGAAAAATGGATTACATATTTTCAGGATGTGTAAGACTGTATTTATCACGCTGAATCGTATCACGCAAGACATTGTAAAGAATAAAACATGATGACCTTCAAAAATCAAAGAGCAAATACAATTTTCTCAAAGTTATTACTATTCCACGTATCTGGATGTATTCTTCAAATCACTACATATCTTGTGCTACAGTTTTAAAGGTAGCCTATATGTTAATTCAGAATGTGTGATAATTCCATTCCAAATTTCTTTCAAATTCGTCCAACTATTTTAGTGTGAAAGAATAACCAACGTACTCACTGAAACGCCATGGTTAAATCCGCAGGACAGAACAGGTAGTTGAAATTGTGGAAAGGGGCCAAAAATGAATGGCTGTCAGTTACACTAGAACACATAACTTATTTAGTTTCCCAAACACTACAGCGCATATCTCCGAGCTTAACTACCGACAGAATATTTCACACAATCTTATGGCTTGAGGACACAACCTCATTAATTTTCAAAACGGCTGAAGGCCCATGATTCGAAAGACAACCACAATAAATTTTCAAAAGGCAGAAAGTGCAAGGTTTTGTCCCTAATTAATATTTCAAATGAGTCTTAAGGCCCACACAATCTAAGACTTAACAATAAGGAATATTACTTCTAAAACGGCTGTAGGCCCATGATTCAAAACACAACTACAATAAATTTTTACAAAGCAGTAAGCCCAAGGCTTTATCCTTAAGTATTTTTATTTAAATGAGCCTGAAGGCCCAAACAATCTATAAATTAACAAATAAGGAATTTAAATTTTAAGACGGCTGAAGGCCATGATTGAAAAACACAACTACAATAAATTTTAAAAAGGCAGAAGCCCCAAAGATTAATCCAAAAAATATTTTAAATGAGGGTGAAGGAACAAACAACGCAAGACTTGACACGCAAGGAACTTTCAGTTTTAAAACGGCTGAAAGGCCCATTATTTAAAACCCAACTAAAAGCATACCAATCAAAACCATCGACTATGAGCCATTAAAATACACAATCAAACACCAATAAGAAAAGCAGTACAGCCAGCGCCGCTCAGAAATTTCCGGGGGTCGGTCTGCACTCGAAATTTTAACATTCTCTTGGGGGAGACAGGTAGTCGGCTCAACTATATCCGATCCGCCGGCAACGCAACCAAGAGACAGTCAACGGACCCACTGACAAGACGACTTGCTTTCCACCCGACCAGTACACAAGGAACTCCAAAGCCAAAACGTAAAACGCGTAGCCGCCCACAGCCAAGTGTGCATAAGTTGTCGAAACTACACAAACGTGTTGGCTAACAACAACACGGTGAGAAAAGGACACTGCCTTAATTTTACGTCAGCCGCCAGGGCAAGTAACCTGAAGGGTAACAGCCACAAGGCAGAAAATTTCGCTGATGCACTTGGACTTCAAATAACCAAAATATTGTTAAATTCCAGCGGATGGTGGCCAAACTTTCGCCAACTCTAACACTTGCTGTTGCTCATGGGAATACCCCCAACAGCCAACCAAGAAAACCAAAGGCACAATGTGAACAGACTGGCTTCGGTAATTAAACCACCACTCAACTTTGATGTCCAGGGTCGATAAGCCAGGAACCTTGTAGCAATCAGAACAGCTCCCACACACTCCGACACTCCGTAGAGAGCGCCAGCGGGCCCGGCCCACTGCGCCGTGCGAGGTTTCCTGGCTGATCCACACCAACCGATCGACTCCTCAGAGCCATTACGCCGACAACATTTAAAGTAACTTGTCAGTCAGAATCACACAAACTACACAAAGTTTCAAGAACACTTGCACGAAGAACTAGACAATGCTAACGGCACGAGTCGGCACACACAGCCAACGCCGGCCAAATACACATCATCCGGTAAGACGACCGACCGACGACCAACCAAAGTCGTCGCCACTCCAATCATGTGTTTCGGCAACCGTCGGGCGAGACATGGCAGTCCGGACCTCACTGCTGCCGCGCCCCGACTGAACTTGTGCATCGTGCCAACTCAAACACTGCCACGTCCCTACTGCCCGACAACACACGACGACCGGGAAGTAATAGCAGTCCAGCAAAGATAATACGAGAGGGCCTACATAGATAAGCGCTGCTGCTGCTCACAGTCGGACAAGGAAGCAACTCTGTGACACCAGTAATTGAAAATTAACGTGACGATGTGGCAGTACTGTAAAAACAAGGCGTATAATAAATATGGTAAGAACACGAGGGATGCCCGGCTCACTCTAGAACAAACCTTAGATATATAATATACAGGGTTATTACAAATCATTGAAGCGATTTCACAGCTCTACAATAACTTTATTATCTGAGATATTTTCACAATGCTTTGCACACACATACAAAAACTCAAAAAGTTTTTTTAGGCATTCACAAATGTTCGATACGTGCCCCTTTAGTGATTCGACAGACATCAAGCCGATAATCAAGTTCCTCCCACACTCGGCGCAGCATGTCCCCATCAATGAGTTCGAAAGCATCGTTGATGCGAGCTCGCAGTTCTGGCACGTTTCTTGGTAGAGGAGGTTTAAACACTGAATCTTTCACATAACCCCCCCAGAAAGAAATCGCATGGGGTTAAGTCGGGAGAGCGTGGAGGCCATGACATGAATTGCTGGTCATGATCTCCACCAAAACCGATCCATCGGTTTTCCAATCTCCTTTTTAAGAAATGCCGAACATCATGATGGAAGTGCGGTGGAGCACCATCCTGTTGAAAGATGAAGTTGGCGCTGTCGGTCTCCTGTTGTGGCATGAGCCAATTTTCCAGCATGTCCAGATACACGTGTCCTGTAACTTTTTTTTCGCAGAAGAAAAAGGGGCTTTAAACTTTAAACCGTGAGATTGCACAAAACACGTTAACTTGTGGTGAACTGCGAATTTGCTGCACGAATGCTTGAGGATTCTCTACCGCCCAAATTCGCACATTGTGTCTGTTCACTTCACCATTAAGAAAAAAATGTTGCTTCATCACTGAAAACAAATTTCGCACTGAACGCATCCTCTTCCATGAGCTGTTGCAACCGCGCCGAAAATTCAAAGCGTTTGACTTTGTCATCGGGTGTCAGGGCTTGTAGCAATTGTAAACGGTAAGGCTTCTGCTTTAGCCTTTTACGTAAGATTTTCCAAACCGTCGGCTGTGGTACGTTTAGCTCCCTGCTTGCTTTATTCGTCGACTTCCGCGGGCTACGCGTGAAACTTGCCCGCACGCGTTCAACCGTTTCTTCGCTCACTGCAGGCCGACCCGTTGATTTCCCCTTACAGAGGCATCCAGCAGCTTTAAACTGCGCATACCGTCGCCGAATGGAGTTATCAGTTGGTGGATCTTTGTTGAATTTCGTCCTGAAGTGTCGTTGCACTGTTATGACTGACTGACGTGAGTCCATTTCAAGCACGACATACGCTTTCTCGGCTCTTGTCGCCATTTTGTCTCACTGCGCTCTCAAGCGCTCTGGCTCCAGAAATCTGAAGTGCGGCTTCAGCCGAACAAAACTTTATGATTTTTCTACGTATCTGTAGTGTGTCGTGACCATATGTCAATGAATGGAACTACAGTGAATTAATGAAATCGCTTCAATCATTTGTAATAGCCCTGTATAAGGGATTGACCGAATTTGAAAATTTGAGATGCTGTCACATTCTCCCTAAAGGTAGAAAAATTACGTTAAAGTTTTAAAACAATATTCAAATATTACGACTAAATCCAGAAAATATGTGCACACATAAAAGAAATTGCAACCATTCGTTTCCGAACCTGTACAGAAAATTATAACAGAGATAAACACAAACATCATTCCCGCCCTTTTTATTTGCTCATGCCAAGCACACGGTACATGTTGTACTACCACACAGCGAGCCCTTCGAAGTGTTGGTCCAGACTGCTATACACAAAAATGGTTCAGATGGCTCTGAGCACTATGGAACTTAACATCTGAGGTCATCAGTCCCATAGACTTAGAACTAATTTAACCTAACTAACCTGAGGACATCACACACATCCATGCCCGAGGCAGCATTCGAACCTGCGACCGTAGCAGTAGCGCGGTTCCGGACTGAAACGCCTAGAACCGCTCGGCCACAACGGCCGCCTACTATACACACCGGTACCTCTAGTACCCAGTACCACGCCCTCTTGGGTTGATGCATGCCTGTGTTCGTCGTGGCATACTATCCACAAATTCATCAAGGCTCTCGAGGTCCAGATTCCCCACTCCTCAACGGCGTAGATCACTCACAGTGTTTGACAGGACACCTCGTCCATAAACAGCCCTTTTTTTATCTACGTGAGGCATGTTCGATAGGGTTCGTGTCTGGAGAACATGCTGGCCACTCTAGACAAGCGGTGTCGTTATCCTTAAGGAAGCCATTCACAAGATGTGCACGATAGGGTCGCGAATTGTCGTCCATGAAAACGAATGCTTCGCCAATGTGCTCCCGATATGGTGGCACTATCGGCCGGAGGATGGCATTCAGGTGTCGTACAGCCGTTACGGCGCCTTCCATGATCACCAGCGGTGTACATCGGCCCCACATAATGCCACCCAAAAAGAGAAGGGAAATTCCACCTTGCTTCTCCCGCTGGACAGTGTATCTAAGGAATTCAGCGTGACCGGGTTGCCTCCAAACAAGTCTCAGATGATTGTCCGGTTGAAGGCATATGCGACCCTCATCGATGAAGACAACGTGATTTCATTCCTGAGCGGTCCATTCGGCACGTTGTTGGGCCCATGTGTGCCGCGCTGCGTGGCGTCGTGGTTGCAAACATGGGCCTCGCCATGGCTATCGGGAGTGAAGTTGCAGCTTATTGCGCATAGTTTGCATCGTAACACGACGTCCTGTGGCTGCACGAACATCATTATTCAACATGGTGGCTTTGCTGTCAGGATTCCTCCGAGCCATAATCCGTAACTAGCGGTCATCCACTGTAGTAGTAGCCCATGAGCGGCCTGAGCGAGGCATGTCATCGACAGTCCCTTTCTCTCTGTATCTCCATGTCCGAACAACATCGCTTTGGTTCACTCCGAAACGCCTGGACTCTTCCCTTGTTAAGAGCCCTTCCTGGCACAAAGCCGTTGTTCAACTATAGATAGCAAAAGCCGTGTATCTCCTTCCTGACCGAATGACTGGAAGTGATTGGCTGTCGCATGCGCTCCGTCTAATAGGCGCTGCTCATGCAAGGTTGTTTACATCTTCGGCCGGGTTTGGTTCAAATGGCTCTGAGCACTATGGGACTTAACATCTGAGGTCATCAGTCCCCTAGAACGTAGAACTACTTAAACCTAACTAACCTAAGGACATCACACACATCCATGCCCGAGGCAGAATTCGAACCTGAGACCGTAGTGGTCGCGCGGTTCCAGTGTGAAGCGCCTAGAACCGCTCGCCCACACCGGCCGGTTTCTGAACAGTCAAAAGGGCTGTGTCTGTGATACAATATCCACAGTCAACGTCTATCTTCAGGAGTTCTGGGATCCGGGGTAATATGTCTTGCAGTACCTTAACTCACGGCGCGTAAATTATCCAGACTATATTTATCCGATATTTGCCTATGGTAACTCGTAGCGACTGCCAGAGCCTTTGCATATAACATCAAACCAGTTCTAAAGTTTTCGTTCCAGACATTCTCCATGAAGTGATGAAACAGTTTATCGCTTACTAGTTTTTTGTACTTCATTCAGTAGACCAGCATGTGCTGTGCGAAGCGGTACTTTTAATTATGAGATTTTTCTGTGGTGCGCCCCATCAGAGGACACACACTGAGCGGGAATCGGCACCAGTCACTGGGGCTGAGGTATGAGGACGGAGCAAAACGGACATTGAGTCGATGGTGGTCAGAAGCCAAGTTAGTAAACAAAGATCTCGGTTGCCGTGAATCCGGACTATTTGAGTAACGAAAGATTGACGCGGGGTATGACAGACAGGATGCGAACACCACTGACTTGGTATATGGTTGGTGCCTTTCCCCACTGTCGAGAAATGACGGTAGTCACAGCGAGAGGTACATTTTAGAATAGAGATGGAACACCACAAACGTACTTCAGTGATTCTCTCTTAACTGGCAAGTGCTCAACTGCAGAGTCGTGTGCGCCGAATATGATGTGCAGGGAAGGTGCAGAGTACATGTGTTTTGAGTGAAACGGTTCGTTACAGTCACATATTGCACAGCAGAAGCGTGAGCACAGTGTAGTGCGTTTGTATGATATTGCCTTAAACGCTGCTGGCATGCGTTGACATTTCTCAAAACGTGAGTAATGTTGTCCGTGTTATTACGCTGAGATTTTGGGCAACGTAAGACCGAAACGAGTTCACTAGTTCGTTTCACGTAACTTGATATATTTTGTCACTTACAAGTCATACTTGTTGTGCCTTTATTGAGTCTTCCATACCAGTTTTTACCGCGGCAATAATGCGCTAAACCTCTGCAGAAAAGATGGGCCAAGATAATTATCTTGTTTGCTGACCCCACGGGGTATTATTTTTGCTATTTTTGGTTTGTCCAGTATTCCATGAGTGCTTTTCGTTGGCTGATTGCATGGGTATTCGAAAAAAAAAAAAACAATAAAGGAAACGTGGAAAGGGGCAGAGAAAGGAACGGGCTATGACAAGGATGTAAAAGCTAAGCAGTGGGTGAGAGGGTTGGTTCGGTATTTTAAACTAAACGAATCTCTGTCCTCCTCTTTTCAAACACAGGAAATGTTATCCGGCTAGCGCCGTTTTAGACATGACGGTGAAGGGAACTGGCCCTGATAAGGATGTAAAAACCTACAGACACGACGAATTTATTCCGTTATCTTTTTAAACGGAGGTTCCTTTGTTACCGTCCTTTTAGACTAGTTGGAGAAAAAGGTAGAGGACTCGTCTCCATAGCAGGGTGTTTTTAGAGATTCCCTGATGAACTTGATAAGTAAACTGACACGCTTTTCAGAGAAATCCTCTCTGGTCTTGGAAGGTATAGAATGTGTTAATTTTGCAGTTCGTCGTTTACAGTTGCGGTTACGTCAGTCAAATTATGATTGGGAAACTTTTGGTGTTATTTATTCCAATTTTGACGGGATTAGGCATACTTACGATCATATGGTGACGAAACTTTGATCATCACGGTAATCAGTTACAAGTGGGTAACAATCGTGTAGTTGATTATTTTCTGAGATACATCATTGCAACTTCTGTGAAATTAATCATACTCATCAGTTAGGTAGGTAGCAACAAAAATTCAGAATTCTTCACAAAGAACTGAGTTTTCATCCCGTGTACGTCACTGTTCGTATCATCGGCTGAGTGAGAGGTTGGACCAAGTTTTTAATTTTGCTCTCCTACTCGGAATATTCAGCGATATTATTAACTATTTTTCTAGCCCCATTCCGTAAAGTACTACATTTGGCCCCTCCCCGAGGAGTGGGAAGAGCTTCAGGCGCTCCCAGTAACGGACCGGGAAGCACTTAGACGCTCATGAAAACAAGTATTAATTTGCGATACAGTACAACACGGCACAGCAATTTCTTCACAGAGGCTACATACTCAAAGATCTAGGTTAGGCCAATGAGGTTTGCAACGGCCGGACACGCGACATAATCGTACTGAAATCTACCGGCTTCCACAAACTTCTGCTAATCCAGAACTATGGAACACCCGTGCATTCCTTCTGGAACAAACTGTTACTAACCACCAACAAGTTAATTAATGTCATGTTGCTTGCGAGTGCCGGAGAAAAGTATCTACATTTTTTATTACATGTCCTTCTTGCAGTTCCTTCGATTGCTTGGGGATGTACCGACCACGACATGAGGTTGAGAGGTCTAATTTTGATTGCTATGTGCGCTACTGGCCATTAAAATTGCTACACCACAAAGATGACGTGCTACAGACGCGAAATTTAACCGACAGGAAGAAGATGCTGCGATATGCAAATGATTAGCTTTTCAGAAATTCACACAAGGTTGACGCCGGTGGCGACACCTACAACGTGCTGACATGAGAAAAGTTTCCAACCGATTTCTCATACACAAACAGCAGTTGACCGGCGTTGCCTGGTGAAACGTTGTTGTGATGCCTCGTGTAAGGAGCAGAAATACGTACCATCACGTTTCTGACTTTGATAAAGGTCGGATTGTAGCCTATCGCGATTGCTGTTCATCGTATCGCGACATTGCTGCTCTCGTTGCTCGAGATCCAATGACTGTTAGCAGGAGATGGAATCGGTGATTTCAGGAGGGTAATAACGAACGCCATGCTGGATCCCAACGGCCTAGTATCACTAGCAGTCGAGATGACAGGCATCTTATCCGCATGGCTGTAACGGATCAAAATGGCTCTCAGCACTATGGGACTTAACATCTATGGTCATCAGTCCCCTAGAACTTAGAACTACTTAAACCTAAGTAATCTAAGGACATCACACAACGCCCAGTCATCATGAGGCAGAGAAAATCCCCTACCCCGCCGGGAATCGAACCCGGGAACCCGTGCGCGGGAAGCGAGAAAGCTACCGCACGACCACGAGCTGCGGACTAACGGATCGAACAGCCATGTCTCGATCCCTGAGTCAACAGATGGGGACGTTTGCAGGACAACAACCATCTGCACGAACAGTTCGACGACGTTTAGAGCAGCATGGGCTATCAGCTCGGAGACCATGGCTGCGGTTACCCTTACATCTCATTCAGGAGCGTCTGCGATGGTGTACTGAACGACGAAACTGGGTGCACGAATGGCAAAACATCATTTTTTCGGATGAATCCAAGTTCTGTTTACAGCATCATGATGGTCGCATTCGAGTTTGGCGACTTCGCGGTGAACGCACATTGAAAGCGTGTATTCGTCATCGCCATACTGGCGTATCACCCGGCGTGATGGTATGGGGTTCCATTGGTTCACGTCTCGGTCACCTCTTGTTCACATTGACGGCACTTTGAGCAGTGGACGTTACATTTCAGATGTGTTACGACCCGTGGCTCTACCCTTCATTCGATCCCTGCAAAACCCTACATTTCAGCAGGATAATGCACGACCGCATGTTGCAGGTCCTGTACGAGCCTTTCTCGATACAGAAAACGTTCGACTGCTGCCCTGTCCAGCACATTCTCCAGATCTATCATCAACTGAAAACGTCTGGTCAATGGTGGCCGAGCATCTGGCTCGTCACAATACGGCAGTCACTACTCCTGATAAACTGTAGTATCGTGTTGAAGCTACCTGTACTCGGCATCCTAACTCTGATTTACTCAATGCCCAGGCGTATCAAGGTCGTTAATCCGGCCAGAGGTGGTTGTTGTGGGTACTGATTTCTCAGGATCTATGCACCCAAATTGCGTGAAAATGTAATCACATGTCAGTTCTAGTATAATACACTTGTACAATGAATACGCGTTTATCATCTGTATTTCTTCTTGGTGTAGCAATTTTAATGGCCAGTAGTGTATTATCATATTTACGTTTGCAGCTTAATTTGTGTCCACACGTAACTGATACTGGACATGTTTGTTTTTTAATGAAACCCACTCTTTCGCTTGCTTTTGTGTTATTTAGTTTAACGAGTTACTTTGTCAGTAAATGGTGTATGTTGGTGATTCTCATGCTACCATTTATTGTCGTAATGCAGTTCATATAGCTCGGGGTATGTAGTGGGTATATTTTTCAGAATTTTTAAGAGTTTTGTGGGCCTCCATCCCCCCCCCCTCCTTCCAGCTCCACAGGCGCTGTAAGAAGTGCCTGTAACCATCTATTACTGTAGTGAACAGTAAATAATTGAACGATATGCCTTCCGTGTGTATCTTCGATGAGTGTGAGAGAGAATAAGAGCCCCTTCTTTTATCACAGTCCCTCGGTAATAAGGGCATTACCGGTCATTTTAAATAAATGCCTCACTGAGTCAAAGACCATTGTGCTTTACGGTGGTCATTTGATGTTCATTATGAATATTCTTACAATACACATCAAAAGCTGACTTACTTTGGACACACAATGCGAAGGCATGCTTCGCTGGAAAAAAACATTAATGCTAGGGAAGATTGAAGGAACTAGAAGAAGAGGATGTCAGAGGATGAGATGGATCGATGGCATCACAGAAGCAATGTGTTCCAACCTGGAAGGTCTACAGGAGAAAGTGCAAGACAGGAAAAAGTGGCGTGATTTGGTTCATGGGGTCACGAAGAGTCGGAACAGACTAAACGAATAGAGAGAGAGAGATGAATATTCTGGCTTCTTATTTAAAGACATGTTGAGCCATTTACGCTTCTCCTAAAAGAAGGAAATAAATCGTCGTAATTGAAAATTCCAGAAGCATTTCACCGTTTATGTAAAGACATCCCAAGCAATCCCGAAATTTTCCCCCCATTCCAACAAGTGAAGCGTAAGATGGGCTGCTTAGTAACATCCTTTCGGTATGCAACCACATCGGATTTGCATTCGGTACCACCGGTCCGCAAGCTGTATGTACTCCGATGAGTCGCTTTCAACCTCCTGTCTACTCATGAGACGTTATTTCGTTGAAAGAACTCAGATTGTCAGTCCACTGGTCCCTGTTGTTATTTCATTATAATCACTATTGCAAGAGACAAGGTAGGTGGCGTTAGAGAGAAAAGGAAATACAGTTGTGGTAGAACGGTAGCATTTCAACATATGTGTTGTACTTCGATAATGATACAAGGCCAATAAATGAATTAATATTTGTGCCGTGGTTATGACTTGAACCTATGTCTCTTGTTTGTTAGGGAGATGTGTTAACAATTACAGCACCATAGCACTATGCCAATACAACCGCACGGACTACCGTCTTCCAAGGCACTCCCTGACATAAGAACCAGTTCTCGCTTTCAGCCCTTTTCCCCTTCTTAAATCGTCGCCATTGCTGAGGCTCTCAGGTCTTCGAATAGCACCGCGGATTTGTGTGTGACACCAATTTTAATTCATTTCTTTAGCTTCTGTCATTATCGACGATAAAGTTGAGACTCATATGTCTCAAGGAAACTATAAGTCCATCACATCAGTACATATTTAAGTTCAGAAAATTGTGAGATTACTTTTGTTCATAACGTAGGTAGACTTTTAGCAGATGTAGTCGTAATGAGTAGGTTAGTCGCTTGCAGTTCCCGTTGCATCATTCTAATTACGATAGGGAAGCGTCTGGTGTCATTTGTTCCAACTGAACCGTGAATTTACTTTCAAAATATTTTCTTAAAGAATTTCCTTTATTTACTAGCGATTCATCAAGAACATTAACACATTTAAGCGTGGAAGTAGTTCCCAGGGAGTAACTGATGAAATGAAATTACCTTTAACAAATGGGAATTTTATTCATAAAAGCCTTTCCAAAAACAGATTTAAAATTTATAAGCAGAAAAGCACCCTCGAAACAACAAGTTGCAATTTTATTTAGAGGCGGAAAGAACAATATTGACAGTATGAGCCTTCGGGCTGAGAAGCTTGCCGCTCTCTTTTCAACACGGCCGTAGTCACGACTGCTCACAACAACCTCTGAACGACTACACTGGTGCAAATCTGCAACACACCAGATTACTTTAAACTAAGAGCTTTAACAATTTACACAAGCAAACAAACTATGCACCCTGTAAGAAGGATGGAAATGTTAAAAACACTCACACTAAGAAATTATTTGCCACAGAATGTACAAACTGTTTTTAAAAGGGCTCTTACGGTGGAAAGGTGGCAACTTTATAAATATGACTATTTAAATCCATGAAATTCAGACTCACATAAAATGTACAACATGCTCTACATTACACATATACCGCCTCGCAAGATGATAGGCAAGACAAGAACATATAACAGGAATTCGGTCTTTACGCCTCAATTCTATAAATTCGTTAACACCGAATCCGACAAACATGACTGAGGCAGCTATTATCGTACGGCAGACCAACAGACAAACAGACAGACACTAACTGCCTAACAAATGCGGACGGGAGACAGACGAGCAAGCTGGGAACGAGAGACTGACCAAGAACACAAGTAGAATTTAACAAGTAAATGAAACAACATATCACGAATCACTTTTAATAAACTGTGATGTCTGATGAAGACCTGGCGCAGCGCCCCAAATCGCTCTCCCGAACCGTCAGCTGCCAGTCGCTTCAAAGGACGCAGGAAGGCACGCCGATATCCCGTCTCACGGCGTCGCAGCTCGCTCCGGCCAGACCGACGTCGTGGGTGGACTCCTGTTGCTCTCGCGTCGGCCGTGAAGCCACTACCCCTCGCTATATGGCGCGGCCCACTGGCTGCAACATGGCGACCTCGCATGCGCCGACGCTCAAGTCGGACAAGGCATCTTGTGTCTCAGTGCACGACCAACCAACCGATCGATCCAACCGGCCTTAAGGTCGATACGAGCGACAGACATCCTGGCACTCCAGACGGCAGACCGACATTGACTAAGCGATACACTCGGACGGACCCACCCCTGCAGAGGAAACATGCCCTCAGGCTACCCGACATCCCTGCCCCGGGAAGAGGCCGACCTACCGATCAATCCAACCGCCAATGCCCATTTCCTGAACAAACTCGAGCAGACTGGCGGCCTAACACATACTAGCACTCCGGACGACAGACAGACACTGACTGCCCCACACTGACACGGCTGAACAACTCACTTGACTCTCCGAGACTGACAGACTGCCCGACTGCCGAGCTTCTTTTTCTTTATTGTAATTTTAATCACCTCATACAAGGCGGGCTGTCAGCAGCATATTACGCTGCTCTTCAGCCTTGAGTGGTACAATAATATGACATATAGGTGGCACAGATGATACAATAAAAACGGCGGGCAAAAAATGTAGATACGAAAATCAATAAACATGAAGCCGTTCACGCTGGACGAGAAAAAACACTGACACTTGTTGACATGGCGCACAAAACACGGATGACTGCGACGGCGCACGTGAACAGTGGTGGCGTGACGGCGGAAGAACACTAAATACGAAACGACGTCACACACACGAGACACTGATGGCGATGATCTCCGGTGCGCGAAAGTCCACGTAGCATGTGCGAGTCCGGGGACCTGCCAAGAGGGGTGGAGGGGGGGGGGAGAGGGAGAGGGGAGAGCAGAGATGCCACGGGTAGGGGAGATAGGGGGAAGGGAGGAAGGGGGAGGGGAAGCCCGGGGAAGAGGGATGGAGGAAGGGGGATGGGGGAGAAAAGGAGAGAGAATAGAGGGAGGGTGCCTAAAGGAAAAGACACAGGAAGTGGGGGGGAGGGTCAAAGTTGATAGGAGGGTAAATGGAGGGGAGGAGGACATCATCAGTGAGGGGGAGCTGGCGGAAGCCACCTTGGGAGAGGGTAAGGAGGGTGAAGAGATGGAGACCAGGTGGGACATGGGAATACAGGTGCTGCAGCAGGCGGGGGTGGGAGAGGATGGCTGAGACAAGCGGGTGAGGAGGATCGAGTATGCAGGAGGTGTACAGGATCCGTATCCGTTCAAGGAAAAGGAGGAGGTGGGGGAACAGAATGTGACCGTACAGGATCCACGTGGGGGAGGGGAGACGGATGCGATAGGCAACTGCCGAGCTCATAGCGCCCCTTAAATGCACGTGAACAGCCAACCTTTCCCCTTTTCCACAAGAGGGAGACACCAAAGCTGCGATTGCCACAGCGGCGCCACCTCCAAAAACGGAAGGCGACTGCTTCACACAACGCGCTGCGGCGCTCTCTTCAAAACAGCAATCTTTTTCCACGTCTCACCAATTTTGACGGGATTAGGCGTGACTTTGATCATCACAGTAGCCATTTGTAAGTGGGTAACAATCGTGTAGTTGATTACTGTCTGAGATACCTCATTGCAACTTCTGCCAAATTAACCAAACTCATCAGTTAAGTAGGTCGCAACCAAAATTCTTCTTAGAGAACTGAGCTTTGTTCCTGTGCACGTCACTGTTCGTCCAAGGGGAAAAAGCATGAGTACACAATTTGTATTTGCTGCTCTTGCGATGAAGTGCTGAAAAACAGTGCCTCCTCATTTGGTGTATGAGAACGCTTAACGGGACCTGGACAACATGATAGCCCAAAAAATGGAATTTTTTAATTGATAACATTCTTCCCGATTCTAAAATTATACATATTATTTATAGTGCCTCATCATTTGCGTGTTTAATGGCCTTCCCATAGCATATGCGGCCCGTGGATGCCCTGCTACCACACTGCTCTCAAAAAAGAAACCTTGCCTACAATGTCTAGTTATTTAAATTTTGCGCCACTGTTTCCATAGCAACTCTTCAGTGTTATCCCCTTTAAGAACATATCGATTGTATTATGAGCGTGGATTCATTACAGTCGATATTTCTGTCGATGCAATTAGATTACTTAAGTTTAGTTTTTTTGCGTGTGTGTTCGTGTTATAAACTTGTTGTTCTGACTATTTATTTCAACAATTGCACATCGTACAGTGCCAAAAACAAAGAAGTTTAGTTGTAGTGATAATTAACACAACCATGTTGCTGTAAATCGTAAACATGAATAAATTGGTTCGCCACAATAAAGTGGGGTTAGACCTAGAAGTCGCCAAACAGTGCTTCAAAACGCAAGTTGAAACATCTTACCGAATATGAAAAACAATATTGATGTTGTAAATAATTAAAATAGCGGTTACACTTTCATTACTAAGAACAAGCTTTCAGAATCGCTTTTCTCCCTTGCTAAACTTAAATACTGTAATAGTGAAAAATCTCTTATGTTTAGCGAGGACATAAGTAAGAGGCCTATCCAGCAAAATTGTAACTGTGGAAATCCAAGTGTGTACAGTAGCGAAATGTGGAATGACATCTCCTGTAACATGCACAAAATATAGTGAAGTCAATATTCGCCTTCCTTATTCCATAAGGTGTATTTGAAAGGGAAGAGAAGCAGCCCAGATATTCTGTACTATGACTGATCTCCCACAGCCACCAGTCAAATCTGAGAAGTATTATAAACGTTTGCATAACGCCCTCAGTCAGTAAAGCACCTATTCAGAGCGCAGTGAAATAAACTGTTGATGCTTTTTAATCTACTGATATTGACGATGAATTCGACGGTTCCTAACTGAGTGGACATGCATCACCGAATGAAGTTGTCACAATAACGTCTGCCGGTGCTGAACTATGAATTTCTGACAAAGCGCTGTCAGTATTGTGCCGATTGTGGGAAAAATTTTGAAGGATTCAGTGGTGGTATAGAAAGCAAGGGGGCAGTCTCTATTTTTAGTAGTTCAGTTGCTAGATGTGTGTTCAGCACACACACAGTCTTGGTGAGGCTGCTAAATCATATCGTGAAACGGAAATTTTAAAGAAATAGAGTATGTAGGACATGTGAAGAAGGGAATGGGGGCGAGAGTCCGCAAGGAGACGACTGGAAAAAAGCTGTCTTATAGTAAATCAATTAGTGGAGAAGGTAGATTCATGAAATTACAAATATAAAATGGCCTAGCCATCAGGAGTAACAACGAAAATGTCAATGAGACGAGAAAATCAATTTGGGAACTCTGTTTCACAAAATATCCTCCGATGAGATGCCGTAGCATGACCTCTTCCAAAAAAGAAACAAATATTGCTGCAAGTATAATAGGTGTGAAGCAAAGGGACAAAAACATATACAGGCACACCTCATGCGAGAAAGTGATGTGGTAGAACTTCAGAAAAATATAGAGATCTTTCAGATTCTAATCTGCCGGAAAAATGTTTGTATGACAAAACGCAGAATCGGAATTGAGGCTTGAGTTGTTACATTTGGAAATACTTGCCAAAAACTGATTTTGCTGGCATGTCAGCTTTTCAGACTGGTGTCATGGAGGTCATAATATGTGTAAATTTGCTGCGGAAAGCACGTTAAAGGACACCAGAGTAACAAAGAAAAAGAAAGAATGCTAAAGAAGGTGAAATGCACTCTAGGAATCAACAAGAGTATAGAGTTGTAACATTTTGACATGTTATCATTGACAAGGAAATTACATGCAAATCTTTAGTTTAGATTTCCCGTAATCAACGTTTCTGGGCACTTAGGTAGCATTATTTCGTCCAGTATTAAAGCTACAAAACCAATATTTTGCATAATCAATAATGCAGTGTTTGCCTATACAGTGAACCACATTATTCAACAATGTATTAAATATTTCAAGCTGAAGCATGTCGTACGTTCTTAAATTACTAGGAGAAAGAAACTGACTTATAAAAAATAGTTCTGAAGTACAGAAACAGCGAAATGATAAATATTCATGACTTACTGTTTTAATATCTAAAAAAATAAAATTTGTTTTGACCTTTTATTTGGAATACTGTGGAAGTACGGTGAACCTGAATTAAAAATTATGCGTAACTCTGTACGTAAGATAAAAATCAACATTCACTCCACTATGTATTCCAAAGTCTTTCATTTTTTCACATAGGTCACAAATATTAATTATTTGATTAAAATTTAATTACAATACCTATTCAAGTTTTAGAGTTATTAAATTTCAAAATACTAGCAAAAATTACAGGCCATACCATCCAGGTTACGTTAAAGCTTTTTAAAGAAAACAAACGTTGTTAACACTCTACATCAACATTCTTCATGTCTACACATTTGCAGCTCCACGCCGCTAGAGAGCTTCATACTAAACAATATAACACGACGGTGTGTAATGTAACTATATCAGTGCGTGAAACAGCGCGCTGTAATTCAGTTTCGAATTCGAAGATTTCGTTCACACAGAGAGAAACCTCTCCTTCGGAATGACAATGCCAGACCATACACAGGTGCAACGACATCTGCAACAATCCGACGCCCTATGTTCACTGCTATCGGCCATCTTCCACACAGTCCCGACTTGGTCCCGCCCGTCTCATCTGTTTCCTAATCATAAAGAACATTTCCGAGGAATTCAATTTGATAGTGATGATGTGGTGCAAGCAGAAGTGAGGTTGTGGTCCTTCAACAAATATTCTACAGTGAAGGTCGCTTGTTGAGAGAAATGAGTTCGTCGCCAGGCTGAATAAGCTTAGAAACAAATATGTAGACATGTAGAATACAGAGTGTTAATAACGTATATTTTAAAAAGCTTTAAGAACTTCCACATATAAAGTACGAAGGTATTACTTCTCAGAGCGCCCTCGTGTTTAAGAGTGACTGGTTACATGCATCGGTCTTTTATACAGGGTGGTCCATTTATGGTGACCGCGCCAAATATCTCACGAAATAAGCTTCAAACGAAAAAACTACAAAGAACGAAACTCGTCTAGCTTGAAGCAGGGAAACCAGATGGCGCTATGATTGGCCCGCTAGATGGCGCTGCCATAGGTCAAACGGATATCAACTGCGTTTTTTAAAATAAGAACTCCCATTTTTTATTACATATCCGTGTAGTACGTAAAGAAATACCAATGTTTTGGTTGGACCACATTTTTCGCTTTGTGATAGATGGCGCTGTAATAGTCACCAACGTATAAGTACGTGGTATCATATAACATTCCGCCAGTGCGGACGGTATTTGCTTCGCGATACATTACCCGTGTTAAAATGGACCGTTTCCCAATTGCGGAAAAGGTCGATATCGTCTTGATGTATGGCTATTGTGATCAAAATGCCCAACGGGCGTGTGCTATGTATGCTGCCAGGAATCCTGGACGACATCATCCAAGTGTCCGAACCGTTCACCGGATAGTTATGTTATTTAAGGGAACAGGAAGTGTTCAGCGACATGTGAAACGTCAGTCACGACCTGGAACAAATGATGATGCCCAAGTAGGTGTTTTAGCTGCTGTCGCGGCTAATCCACACACCAGTAGCGGACAAATTGCGCGAGAATCGGGAATCTCAAAGACGATGGTGTTGAGAACGCTACATCAACATCGACTTCACCCGTACCATGTTTCTATGCACCAGGTATTGCATGGCGACGACTTTGAACATCGTGTACAGTTCTGCCACTGAGCACAAGAGAAATTACGGGACGATGACAGATTTTTTGCACGCGTTCTATTCACCGACGAAGCGTCATTCACCAACACCGCTAACGTGAACTGGCATAATACGTACAACTGGGCAACGGAAAATCCACGATGGCTGCGACAAGTGGAACATCAGCGTCCTTGGCGGGTTAATGTATGGTGCGGCATTATGGGTGGAAGGATAATTGGCCCGCATTTTATCGATGGCAATCTAAATGGTGCAATGTATGCTGATTTCCTACGTAATGTTCTATCGATGTTACTACTAGATGTTTCACTGCATGACAGAATGGCGATGTACTTCCAACATGATGGACGTCCGGTACATAGCTCGCGTGCGGTTGAAGCGGTATTGAATAGCATATTTCATGACAGGTGGATTGGTCGCCGAAGCACCATACTGTGGCCCGCACATTCACCAGATCTGACGTCCCAGGATTTCTTTCTGTGGGGAAAGTTGAGAGATATTTGCTATCGTGATCCACCGATAACGCCTGACAACATGCGTCAGCGCACTGTCAATGCATGTGCTAATATTACGGAAGGCGAACTAGCTGTTGACCGGAATGTCGTTATACGTATTGCCAAATGCACTGAGGTTGACGGACATCATTTTGAGCATTTATTGCATTAATGTGGTATTTACAGGTAATCACGCTGTAACAGCAAGCGTTCTCAGAAATGATAAGTTAACAAAGGGACATGTATCACATTGGAACAACGGAAATAAAAAGTTCAAACGTACCTACGTTCTGTATTTTAATTTAAAAAACCTACCTGTTACCAACTGTTCGTCTAAAATTGTGAGCCATATGTTTGTGACTATTACAGCGCCATGTTGTGACTTGGCAAGGCAGCCAAGCCACTATGAGATAGCCGAAAGGCACGCGTTTAAGCTCACACAGGCTGGCGTGAGGACTGGAACAGTTAAAGGAGTTGAGACTAGTAAAATAAGTACGTAGCTGCTCGAATACGTAACTTTAATCCATAATTGGTGAACATCGGTCTGACGGTACATACATCACAAGATAGATAGCAATTGATAATAGCGCCTTGCTAGGTCGTAGCAAATGACGTAGCTGAAGGCTATGCTAACTATCGTCTCGGCAAATGAGAACGTAATTTGTCAGTGAACCATCGCTAGCAAAGTCGGCAGTACAACTGGGGCGAGTGCTAGGACGTCTCTCTAGACCTGCCGTGTGGCAGCGCTCGGTCTGCAATCACTGATAGTGGCGACACGCGGGTCCGACGTATACTACCGGACCGCGGCCGATTTAAAGGCTACCACCTAGCAAGTGTGGTGTCTGGCGGTGACACCACACGCCATCTATCACAAAGCGAAAAAAGTGGTCCAACTAAAACATTCATATTCCTTTACGTAATATACGAATATGTAATAAGAAATAGGGGTTGCTATTTAGAAAAATGAGTTGATATCCGTTTCACCCGTGGCAGCGCCATCTATCGAGCCGACCATAGCGCCATCTGGTTTCCTCCTTCAAGGTAGAAGTTTTCGTTCTTTGTAGTTTTTTCGTTTGACGTTTATTTCGTGAGATATTTGGCCCGGTCTCGATCAATGGACCACGCTGTATACAGTGGTACCCAAGTGCAATGCTGGAAGCCTAGAGTGCGATGTTTCTGATCCGAATTCGTTCTCGTTGGTTGGTATTCCCATGTATGTAGCTGAGGCTCTAAGTAATATTAGGTAGCTTTGTGATCTTGCTTGGTCTTGAATTTATTTATTTACTTGCGGTTATCTGTTTTCCAGTTTGCTCAAGAACTATAGCCAGGCAATATACCACTGGGTTGTAGTTATTGTTCATTAGTCCGTTCTTGAAATTTTTTGTGGAAGATATTTATTTTACGTAAAAGAAGCCTCCGCCTGTACACACCAAAGCGCAAACCCCAGTCCATTCATACCCCTTACTGCAACTATTCACCTTCTAAATAATCATCAGTATTAGGCTTATTATTTCGTTACTACTAATTAGCAACTCATTTTGCAGACAGTATTGACATATACCAGCGAATGTATCTGCAAAGATACAGTAGTTCATTTTACTGCACAATTCACGAGATACGATGTGATAAAATTTTGATGCGGGATCAACCAGCTTATCTTAAAACTAAGCGCAAGGTTTCCAGACAATTGTCATCCAGTGTTTGATAACGAGAGCCCTTTGTGACTTTCTAACGGTTTTACATGTTTAAAGTGTAATACTTAACACACAAACTCATTTCTAAAGTAATCAGTTGTTTTATACATCTGATTTCGATTCATTAAAGAAGAGGGCGCACAGGTGAGGGGAGTAGGGGGGTGCGGGAGATAACGTGCGAAAGACCTAGGTAGGATGGACATCTACACCAAATGGACAAACACTGTGCTCGACAGATATAAATGGAGAGGCTCGTAGGGCAGTCGTGTGCCCGACAAGGCCCATCTGAAGTAAAAAGTGTTTTTCAGGAGCATGGGTGACATTTTCCGTCTTCTTACATCAGCCTTATTCATACCATCTGTTCTTGCGTCTTTTCATGATATACACGTTTCATGGACTGTAGTGGCAATAGCCACTCCGATATTCGTTCCACATAGTCTTCCCAATTATTTGTATATTTGTTTCTAACGTTTGTAGATTGAAAGTTGTCTCTAATATAGTATCTTCATTTTTTTATTTATCGAATTTGATACACCCTCCCACAGCTCTTTTAAATCTCTTATCAGACACTTAAATCTTATTTCTAGGTCGTTCGATAATGGTCCAGGTCTTACTGCCAGAGGGAATTGCAGGATCTTCCATGGATTACAAAATTTAATATTAGTTCCTCTCCTCATCTTTTTTTTTATAGTTCCAGTTACAGTAGCATAGGAATACTGAAATTTTACTTATAGTTTGATCGTCTAGGTAACTTATTTAGTTTACGGGTTAGGTAAAATTTTTGTTTTGATATCTGTTATCTTCTACTACCCTTTTTGACCGTATAATAATAGCTCTAAATGCCATCAGTATTGTCTTATCAGCAAAGAACTTCATGTTATACTCTTGACATAATAATATTACTTTTCGGACAGCTGTTTGCAAATTATCTTCGCCGTCATATGTAATTAACAAGTCACCAGCGATAAACAAGAATTTGCTTGTGAATGGTATGAGTTTGTAAGCCAGGAGAACTAGAAATTTCCTCCTTCTGAAAAAGTCGCATAAACACATTTTAAAAAGTGCTTGTCACGGGCTACACTCGTGTGCCTAACTGCATAATGTACATTAATCGCTACGGTCGCAGGTTCGAATCCTGCCTCGGGCATGGATGTTTGTGATGTCCTTAGGTTAGTTAGGTTTAACTAGTTCTAAGTTCTAGGGGACTAATAACCTCAGCAGTTGAGTCCCATAGTGCTCAGAGCCATTTGAACCATTTGTACATTAATTTTATCATATTTGTCGGCTAATTTGGATTTTTATATTTGTACATTTACATGTCTATCATTATGAGTATGAACTGTCGGCAGTATCCTATTCCATTATAGCCTACAAAACATGTCCATCTATTCAGTAAACCGACTTCATAACGTCTAGTTTTTCTCAGTATTATGTTCTGTCCTCACACTGAACACGTACACGGTGCAATTCTGTGCCTCTAAAACATTATCTTCCTCCGAATTAAGTACTTCATTTATTATTTTCAGTCCTTTCTCAGATCATTGTAGTGCCTATCTTACTTACCGTATCTGCTAGACGTCATCTGTATTTTTGCTGAAATTCGTCACCCATTTCAACGAAAAAATTTACTGTAACGTATATAGGAAAAAGTACTTTTTTAATTGCACTCAGTGATCTTCAGGCGTAGAACCAGATTACTAAAACAAAAACATGTGGATAACCAAAAGTTTAATCACCTAATATGTGACGAGAGATAAGTGAAAACTTGAGGGGATACGTTAAGAAGATGATAGCCGTTCTTGAAGCCATCATCTCTTATGCAACTCGTGATTTTCAAATATGTATGGGATCCCATTTCATGTATCTGAGAAACAGAAGAAAAATATTGTCTTTCGTTTGAAGACAGCTGTATTAGTTCTCGACTTATGACTGATGTTTCTTTATTATAGGTGAAAGCTGATGGCACTGACAAGCCGAAATCACGGAGATCACCCTGGCATCAAGAGAGAGCAGCACCCATGTAAACGTATAGCATTTCGGTCAACGCCAGCTAGACAGGCCAATTATAGCTCACACTGTCGTGGTGAAATATATCGCGAAATTCCGAGAAACTGTTGTTGTTGTTGTGGTCTTCAGTCCTGAGACTGGTTTGATGCAGCTCTCCATGCTACTCTATCCTGTGCAAGCTTCTTCATCTCCCAGTACCTACTGCAACCTACATCCTTCTGAATCTGCTTAGCGTATTCATCTCTTGGTCTCCCTCTACGATTTTTACCCTCCACGCTGTTCTCCAATGCGAAATTTGTTATCCCTTGATGCCTCAGAACACGTCCTACCAACCGATCCCTTCTTCTAGTCAAGTTGAGCCACAAACTCCTCTTCTCCCCAATCCTATTCAGTACTTCCTCATTAGTTATGTGATCTACCCATCTAATCTTCAGCATTCTTCTGTAGCTCCACATTTCAAAAGAAACTATATCTGTCATAAACAAAAGGATAGCTGAACTATCGGGAACACCGTCGTTCAGTGAGTATCTACAGCACAGTACACACCGCAATTCGCAGGGAACTCGTGTCAGCTGTACATCAAGAATGAGAATTATCGGCACAGATAAAAGGCTCCGTGACAAAAATCAAATGTTAAAACACCTCACCGAGACGAGCCAGTTCGTCGGGAACAATTTGCAGAATGGATGACATGCATTCTGGATGAAATTTTTATTTTTCCATCTGTTTATATTTTAGGAGTGTGTTTCCCTCCGATGGAGCACCCTGTACTGGTATGCACTCAGGTGAAAAAAGTCATAGGATAGCGGTATGCGCACATACAGATGGCGGTAGTATTGTGGGCTCTAAGTAAAATAAGGCAGTGCAGTGGCGGAGCTGTCATTTGTACTCATTTCATGTGAAATGGTGTCCGACGTAAAGGCCGCACGACGGAATAGGAAATCGTAGTTGTAGCTAGGCGCACGGGACATCCCATTTCGGATATAGTTCGGGAATTCAATGTTCCAAGATACATAGTATCAAGAGTATGCCAAGAATACCAAATTCCAGGCATTACTTCTGACGAAGAGCGTGGAGTCGACGCCCTTCAATTAACGACCGAGAGCATCGGCGTTTCCGTAGGGTTGTCACTGCTAGTAGATAAGCAACACTGCATGAAATTAACACCTAAATCAATGTGGGACGAACGGGGGGCGTATTCGTTAGAACAGTGCAGTAAAATTTGGCGTTAATGGGCTGTAGCAGGAGACGACCGACGCGAGTGCCTTTGCTAACAGCTCAACATCGCCTGTAGCGACTCTCCTGACCATTTTGGTTGGACCCTAGACAACTGGACAACCGTGGCCTGGTCGGATGGTAGGTTCAAGTGTGACACAGACCACATGAAGCCATGAACCCAAGCTGTCAACAAGGCACTGTGCAAGCTGATGGTGCCTCCAAATTGGTCTGAGCTGTGTTTGCATGGAATTAACTGGGTGCTCTAGTTCGACTGAACCGATCATTGACTGGAAATTGTTACGTTTGGCTACATGGAAACATTTGCAACCATACATGAAGTTCATGTTCCCAGACAGCGATGGAGTTTTTATGAGCGACATTGCATCATGCCACCTAGTCACAATTTTTCGCGGTTGGTCTGAAGATCGTTCTGGATATTTATGGAACGTAATCGAGAGGTCAGCTCGTGCATAAAATCCTGAACCAGCAGCACTTTCTCAATTGAAGACAGCTGTGAAGGTGGCACGGCTCAATATATCTGCAGGAGACTTTCAGCGACTTGTTGAGTTCATGCCATGTCACTCTCCTGCACTAAACCGGGCTAAAGGAGGTCAGATGCACTATTGGGAGGTGTCCCACGAGTTGTGTCACCTCAGTACGTCATCAGTGGACACTACGGGACAGTTCCAAGCGCCTTTCAGGAGCCGCTTCGTTGCTAAATCCCAGAGACGGTTCCACCACAAGGTTTGCGCGTCCCGCAGCAGATTTCACCGTCTCGTGCCCGCAACTGCGAGACCAACGTATTTCGGTATGTTTTGCAGCTCGGCTCACCCCGTGGCTCATATTGGCAGCCGGCCCGCGGCGCAGCCCGGCTCGCCGCAGTGCGCTATTAACACGCACCGCTAATGCAGGTTGTGTGTCCACCGCATCTGCGACTTCACGCCGCAGACCGGAGTGTAAACCGGCTAATGGAATAACTGGACGAGGGTTCGTCGCCTGGTGGTGACCACGGCGAGCTCCATGCCGCGCACCCTAACAGCACATTTCGACATACACAGTTGCGATACTCAACTGATGTGGACGTTGTTACCGCCTGAGCGTTTGAGCGACAGCAGCGCACCTAGTGGCCAGAAAAGCTGCGCCCTATTAAAGTTATGTACTCCGTAAGAATTATGTTTGTTTTTAACAGTCCGTATGTAATAAACGAAATAGTAAATTTTTGCATCCCATGTTACAGTAAATTATCAATAGATATAAATGATCGTAACATAAATGTAAAAGGAGTAAAAATTCGTGCATGAAATGATACAAGCTAATAGCACCATACCCGGCAAAGAAAGAAAATGTAAGCATGATATTTCATGTATAACAAGCATATATGTGCCTTTCCACGTGGTAAAAGAATCCACCAACTGCGTGAAGTTTTGTTCAGCTTTATAGTCAACTGGATGCCCGTTGCCAAAAGAATAACTTTTATCTTATGTGTGTGGTGTTAGGTTCTTCCAATTAAAGCTAAAAGTATAATTCATACTTTGTCGTTATACATACCTTTCCTTACAGTTAACCAAATGTGCATATTATTTAGCAATGATTCTCAATCCTTACACAATAGCCAGTAACAGTGCACTTGAATCATCTTTGAAAAAAAAAAAAAAAAAGAAGAAAGAAGCACTCCGTCTTCAGGCCACGAGTGGCCTACCGGGACCCCATCCGACCGCCGTGTCATCCACGGTGGAGGATGCGGCTAGAAGGGGCGTGGGGTCACCACACTGCTCTCCCGGTCGTAAGATGGCATTCTTGACCAAAACCGCTACTGTTCGATCGAGTAGCTCCTCAATTGGCATCACGAGGCTAAGTGCACCCCGAAAAATGGCAACAGCGCACGGTGGCTCGGATGGTCACTCATCCAAGAGTCGACCACGCCCGACAGCCCTTAACTTCGGTGATCTCACGGAAGATTCATCTTTGAAGCAATAATGAATTGGCAGCTAAAATTAGCCAGCTCATCCTTTTTTAAAGTGTCTGGATTCAACATTATTTTTAAAAAATAGGCTTGCCTTTCTTCACTTGATTTCTAAGAAATCTATTGTTTTCTGCTCTTATGAGAAGCAGGCATTTCCTTCTCATGCACTAATTTTACATGGTCTCTAACGATTTACATTTTCTTGCACTTAACTCGATTTTCTAACACACGAATCATTTTATTCTACACTCCTGGAAATGGAAAAAAGAACACATTGACACCGGTGTGTCAGACCCACCATACTTGCTCCGGACACTGCGAGAGGGCTGTACAAGCAATGATCACACGCACGGCACAGCGGACACACCAGGAACCGCGGTGTTGGCCATCGAATGGCGCTGGCTGCGCAGCATTTGTGCACCGCCGCCGTCAGTGTCAGCCAGTTTGCCGTGGCATACGGAGCTCCATCGCGGTCTTTAACACTGGTAGCATTCCGCGACAGCGTGGACGTGAACCGTATGAGCAGTTGACAGACTTTGAGCGAGGGCGTATAGTGGGCATGCGGGAGGCCGGGTGGACGTACCGCCGAATTGCTCAACACGTGGGGCGTGAGGTCTCCACAGTACATCGATGTTGTCGCCAGTGGTCGGCGGAAGGTGCACGTGCCCGTCGACCTGGGACCGGACCGCAGCGACGCACGGATGCACGCCAAGACCGTAGGATCCTACGCAGTGCCGTAGGGGACCGCACCGCCACTTCCCAGCAAATTAGGGACACTGTTGCTCCTGGGGTATCGGCGAGGACCATTCGCAACCGTCTCCATGAAGCTGGGCTACGGTCCCGCACACCGTTAGGCCGTCTTCCGCTCACGCCCCAACATCGTGCAGCCCGCCTCCAGTGGTGTCGCGACAGGCGTGAATGGAGGGACGAATGGAGACGTGTCGTCTTCAGCGATGAGAGTCGCTTCTGCCTTGGTGCCAATGATGGTCGTATGCGTGTTTGGCGCCGTGCAGGTGAGCGCCACAATCAGGACTGCATACAACCGAGGCACACAGGGCCAACACCCGGCATCATGGTGTGGGGAGCGATCTCCTACACTGGCCGTACACCACTGGTGAATGTCGAGGGGACACTGAATAGTGCACGGTACATCCAAACCGTCATCGAACCCATCGTTCTATCATTCCTAGACCGGCAAGGGAACTTGCTGTTCCAACAGGACAATGCACGTCCGCATGTATCCCGTGCCACCCAACGTGCTCTAGAAGGTGTAAGTCAACTACCCTGGCCAGCAAGATCTCCGGATCTGTCCCCCATTGAGCATGTTTGGGACTGGATGAAGCGTCGTCTCACGCGGTCTGCACGTCCAGCACGAGCGCTGGTCCAACTGAGGCGCCAGGTGGAAATGGCAGGCAAGCCGTTCCACAGGACTACATCCAGCATCTCTACGATCGTCTCCATGGGAGAATAGCAGCCTGCATTGCTGCGAAAGCTGGATATACACTGTACTAGTGCCGACATTGTGCATGCTCTGTTGCCTGTGTCTATGTGCCTGTGGTTCTGTCAGTGTGATCATGTGATGCATCTGACCCCAGGAATGTGTCAATAAAGTTTCCCCTTCCTGGGACAATGAATTCACGGTGTTCTTATTTCAATTTCCAGGAGTGTATGCATCTCCTTTTGAAAGGAGCCTCTGATTTAGTAAGGTTTGTGGTAGAGCTTTCATATGGGTCGGGAAATAGTTTTGAAGTTTTATTCGGACGCTTATGTGGTTTTTTTTTCAGCTACAGCTGCGGTGGCCTCTTTGGTATGTTAAATAAAGTAGGTACTGAATTGTATGTGTTCTTTCCATTTTCAGTTTCATAAACTGGTTTACTCAAAGTATAGCGAACCAAACTTCAAGTTGTAGAAGACATATTTCCGCGAAAGATGTTCTTTTCCATCATTTACCAAACATTTTTTTGCTCCTAAAAAAGCAACATTAATCTTTACTAAATGTCTATGCACTACAAAAGAATTGAAACGAAACTGTTTTTATATGTAATTTTCATATGTCACAGCGGCCTTAGAAAACCTCAAGAATAACACTGTCTCTAATAAGAGTATTAAAATCCTCCATTATCACTGTAAGATACACTCCTGGAAATGGAAAAAAGAACACATTGACACCGGTGTGTCAGACCCACCATACTTGCTCCGGACACTGCGAGAGGGCTGTACAAGCAATGATCACACGCACAGCACAGCGGACACACCAGGAACCGCGGTGTTGGCCGTCGAATGGCGCTAGCTGCGCAGCATTTGTACACCGCCGCCGTCAGTGTCAGTCAGTTTGCCGTGGCATACGGAGCTCCATCGCAGTCTTTAACACTGGTAGCATGCCGCGACAGCGTGGACGTGAACCGTATGTGCAGTTGATGGACTTTGAGCGAGGGCGTATAGTGGACATGCGGGAGGCCGGGTGGACGTACCGCTGAATTGCTCCACACGTGGGGCGTGAGGTCTCCACAGTACATCGATGTTGTCGCCAGTGGTCGGTGGAAGGTGCACGTGCCCGTCGACCTGGGACCGGACCGCAGCGACGCACGGATACACGCCAAGACCGTAGGATCCTACGCAGTGCCGTAGGGGACCGCACCGCCACTTCCCAGCAAATTAGGGACACTGTTGCTCCTGGGGTATCGGCGAGGACCATTCGCAACCGTCACCATGAAGCTAGGCTACGGTTCCGCACACCGTTAGGCTGTCTTCCACTCACGCCGCAACATCGTGCAGCCCGCCTCCAGTGGTATCGCGACAGGCGTGAATGGAGGGACGAATGGAGACGTGTCGTCTTCAGCGATGAGAGTCGCTTCTGCCTTGGTGCCAATGATGGTAGTATGCGTGTTTGGCGCCGTGCAGGTGAGCGCCACAATCAGGACTGCATACAACCGAGGCACACAGGGCAAACACCCGGCATCATGGTGTGGGGAGCGATCTCCTACACTCGCCGTACACCACTGGTGATCGTCGAGGGGACACTGAATAGTGCACGGTACATCCAAACCGTCATCGAACCCATCGTTCTACCATTCCTAGACCGGCAAGGGAACTTGCTGTTCCAACAGGACAATGCACGTCCGCATGTATCCCGTGCCACCCAACGTGCTCTAGAAGGTGTACGTCAACTACCCTGGCCAGTAAGATCTCCGGATCTGTCCCCCATTGAGCATGTTTGGAACTGGATGAAGCGTCGTCTCTCGCGGTCTGCACGTCCAGCACGAACGCTGTTCCAACTGAGGCGCCAGGTGGAAATGGCAGGCAAGCCGTTCCACAGGACTACATCCAGCATCTCTACGATCGTCTCCATGGGAGAATAGCAGCCTGCATTGCTTCGAAAGGTGGATATACACTGTACTAGTGCCGACATTGTGCATGCTCTGTTGCCTGTGTCTATGTGCCTGTGGTTCTGTCAGTGTGATCATGTGATGTATCTGACCCCAGGAATGTGTCAATAAAGTTTCCCCTTCCTGGGACAATGAATTCACGGTGTTCTTATTTCAATTTCCAGGAGTGTATTTATAGTAGAGTTTTGGTCAAATTTGTTTGAACTGATAATCAATCTCAATACCACAGCCATCATTAGATCTTAAAAGACAGCAGTACAGAGGTTGCGTAGTCGTCAACCGTAATGAACTTATTTTCCATGTTACACTATCTCCACTATTGACTTTTCCATATTGTTCTGCTAAATAGTGAGACGACGAATGAATGTTATTGTTATATTTATCGCATTTTTCTCCTCTGGCAACGATTTGAATATGTGGAAAAATGCCAAGCTGGATAGTAATTAGGAATTCACGTAAAATACTTGTTGGTCATCGTGTCACTAGCTTTGTAAATCTGCCGATAATTCGGAGAACGGGAAAGGCATGCCACCAAAAGCATGACCATGCACAGTAGAGCGCAGAGGTGTTTGGACTGCTCTGCATTGAGATTGGTTCAGCAGATATCTGGTATATTGAATTGCTCATGAAGATCTTGCACTTTCTAGACCTCATGTCATCATAGTTTAATGTCGCACAAATAATTGGTTAGTTATTTATTTTTTCGGGCGCAGCACAACGCCGCTTCCTGAATTTGTTCTAATTTTCAAGGGCATTTGTGTATTTGTTCATACAAATATTTTCGCTTGTATGATTTTCTGCCTCTCTTGAATCTCTATGAGGTTATACTGCAATGGAAAACTGGAAAAAAAGCATCTTTGAGTATTTTTAACTGATAGTGTGAGAAATGATATTTTCGTTTGTCTACTTACATTATACAGAATATCATACACACGCAAATCATCGCTTACAACACTGTTTGTTGTAGCAATTGAAACATGTTACAAAAATGTTACAACACTATGGTTTCATAAGGACTTTGTACACAATCAGAAGTGTTACAGTGTTTTGGGATATATAGGTTGTAGTTTTACCACTATTGGCTACTGAATTATCGATTACCCTTTTTTTTTAATGAGAAAAATGTACATTTTTACGAAAACTGCTACAATTTTCATATTCAGGATACATTACTTTTATATTCTTGAGTCTGAGAATTTATCTTTTTTATTGTTTAACGTGTGCACTAATTTCTGTTGTAGTTTGTTGTTTGTGGAGAGAGCTACTTTCACTTTTTGTGATCTAAGTATGTTTGCTGTTCTTTGAGAAATTTTACCTAAGTAAGGTATGCTAGCCACACACTACATTGTATTAGTGGTTCAGTCTAAAGAGCGTACTGTCTATTACTGAGCTGGGGAACTCATTTTCCGCTGCAATTTGCTTAATGATATCTAATTCTTTCTCTCTGCCCTCTTTGATCATTGGGATTTTGATTGCTCTTTGTACCATCATTTTGTATGCAGCTTTCTTGTGTACATCTGGGTGACATTATATGGAACAGGATGTGTTCCTGAAAGTTGTCTTTTTTCTGCATATCTTGATACTGTACCACTTACTTTTGTTTTCTATATACAAATGTAAAAATTAATTCTACTGTTATTTGTTTTGTACTCAGTTGTGAAATTTATTTTTTTTGTGTACCGGTACATTATTTAAAACAGGTTTGGTGTCAGCTTTCAGTCAAATTAAGATATCATCTACATATTTGTAGCCTACTATGTTTTTAAGCAGTAATGCGGGCTGCCGAATATTTTCTATTCTAGTTGGTATATGAAAATATTTGCTGTTGTAGCAGATAAGGATGAGGCCACGCCTAGCCCATCTGGCTGTT
This sequence comes from Schistocerca piceifrons, assembly GCF_021461385.2. NCBI lineage: Eukaryota > Metazoa > Arthropoda > Insecta > Orthoptera > Acrididae > Schistocerca > Schistocerca piceifrons. Next base: position 13,769,606 of record NC_060143.1, read on the forward strand.
TACAAATCTTATCACTGAATGCAAAGTTTTTGTAACTGAGGATTATATCTAGTAACTCTATGAATTGCATAATTTCAGCTTTTGAGCATTTTTTGTGCTTTAGTAGGTTGTTCTTTGTTACCGTAATTGTTCTGGCCTAACATCAAGCACCGGCACGTCAGAGTGGAACGTAATAGCAGAGAAGGCTGTGAGACGAGGTCAGCCAATAGAACGCTGACTACGACGACACCACGACAGGAGCGGCACCTATACGAAGAGAATATAAGAGCCATTCCTGCTAGCGTCGGCCGCACTAGGAGAGTTGAACTATAAGACGAGCTGTGAAATAAACTCCATTAATAACATTTGCTCGCATGGCAATGTGTTGTCTGCGTAAATGAAAAATCTTCCTGGAAACATGTTTCCTCGGGAGTGCCACAAGGATGAGTCTTAGGACCACTTTTGTTTTCTTTATATGTCAACGATATTTCGTCGGATCTGTCCTCCTGTAAATATCATTTCTATGCCGACGACCTCCAGCTCTACCTAAGCGTCAGACCTGAAGACGTAAACACTGCAATCGCTCAGATGAATGATGATCTGTCTTCGGTAGTGACATGGGCGAAAACCCTGGGGCTTAAACTAAATGCAAAAAAGACGCAAGTAATCTTAATAGCCCATCAGAAATTAATAAGTTCAGATTTCCGCGAACGGCTACCTCCTATTCCACTCGACGGTACTCCAATACCATATCAGAAAACAGTTAAGAACTTGGGTGTAACTTTGGATGAGCACCTCTACTGGGTGGAGAATACAGTCGCAGTGTGCCGAAAGACGTCTGCTTGTCTCTATGCCCTCAAAAAGTTTCGGAACATATTTCCACAGGACTTGAAACGCCAGCTCGTACAAGCACTCGTTTTACCGAACCTCCACTATTGTGATGTGATTCAACAAGGCACGAGTAGTGAAAACAAAAGACGGCTAGAGCTAACCATGAATGCCTGTGTGCGTTACACCTGCAACATTCGCCGATATGATCATGTTAGTGCTTCATACGCCGAGCTAAAGTGGTTGCGGCCGGACAAATTGCGTGACTACCACACTCTATGTCTACTCCACCGACTCCTCGTCGCGCAAGCACCCCAGTACCTTGCTTCAGAGATTAAAAACCTGTCGTGCCATCATAATAGAAACACGAGGTCACTCTTATTTGGTATCCTAACTGTGCCCACTCACAAAAGAAAAACTTTTGCAAACTCCTTCTCAGTTGCCGCTGTCCGCCTCTGGAACAAACTGCCCCTTACCTTGCGCAAAATTCAATCTCCTTCTGCTTTTAAGAAGAAGTTGAAGCATTTCCTACTATCATCCTCATAAAGTTCTCCACAAAATTAATGTACCAGGCCAATCCTCTCATCTGTCAAATAGCAAATCTAGCGTCTTCTATCTTACTCCTGAGATGCCTTCCCCTTCATCTATCTCTATTAGCCAGGCAATCTTCTTTTCCTTTATATTTCCTTAATTATGTTTCATCATGTCTATTCTTCTCCTCCCTTCACCATGAGTCTCCCTCATACTCCCTGCTGCCAGCACTCCTATCTAAAATTTGTCTCTTCAATAATTTCTAATTATAACAGTACTTATGATCTACGAATATAAACTCTATATGTATGTATTTTTCCAGGTGTACCTTTCTAATTGTTTATTTCACTTTTTGTACTAGATGTAGATTAACATGCCTACTAAAACGTATGAATGTAAAATAAGTAGAATGCCTGGTTAGATGTAAGAGAGGGCCTGATGGCCCTAATCTTGCCAGGTTAAATAAATAAATAAATAAATAAATGTATCGAAGGACATTGATTATTTGCATGTCGCCAGTTGCTTGCGACACCTGTTTGTGAAAAGGCAAAGTATTGTCAATTCAAGTTACTGTAATAAACTCCATTAATAAGATTTGCTGGAATATTGTCTAGCTATCCGAGAAACCGGCTTCCTAGGCACCCTACATTAGACGAGTGGGCAGGTTCCCACAGCGATGGCTTCCTTAACAAATGGTTCAAATGGCTCTGAGCACTATGGGACTTACCTGCAGTGGTCATCAGTCCCCTAGAACTACTTAAACCTAACTAACCTAAGGACACCACACACATCCATGCCCGAGGCAGGATTCGAACTTGCGACCGTAGCGGTCGCGCAGTTCCAGACTGTAGCGCCTAGAACCGCTCGGCCACTCCGGCCGGCTGCTTCCTTAACAGTGATGTTGGAATATACTTCTGTTATGTCTAGTAAAATACAGGGTGATTCAAAAAGAATACCACAACTTTAAAAATGTGTATTTAATGAAAGAAACATAATATAACCTGCTGTTATACATCATTACAAAGAGTATTTAAAAAGGTTTTTTTTTTCACTCAAAAACAAGTTCAGAGATGTTCAATATGGCCCCCTCCAGACACACGAGCAATATCAACCCGATACTCCAATTTGTTCCACACTCTCTGTAGCATATAAGGCGTAACAGTTTGGATAGCTGCTGTTATTTCTCGTTTCAAATCATCAATGGTGGCTGGGAGAGGTGGCCGAAACACCATATCCTTAACATACCCCCATAATAAAATATCGCAGGGGGTAAGATCAGGGCTTCTTGGAGGCCAGTGATGAAGTGCTCTGTCACGGGCTGCCTGGCGGCCGATCCATCGCCTCAGGTAGTTGACGTTCAGGTTTCATAACTAACCTTTTTCGTAGGACTCTCCATACAGTTGATTGTGGAATTTGCAGCTCTCTGCTAGCTCTGCGAGTCGATTTTCCTGGGCTGCGAACAAATGCTTGCTGGATGCGTGCTACATTTTCATCACTCGTTCTCGGCCGTCCAGAACTTTTCCCTTTGCACAAACACCCATTCTCTGTAAACTGTTTATACCAACGTTTAATACACCACCTATCAGGAGGTTTAACACCATACTTCGTTCGAAATGCACGCTGAACAGCTGTCGTCGATTCACTTCTGCCGTGCTCAATAACACAAAAAGCTTTCTGTTGAGCGGTCGCCATCTTAGCATTAACTGACGCTGACGCCTAGTCAACAGCGCCTCAAGCGAACAAATGTACAACTAAATGAAACTTTATAGCTCCCTTAATTCGCCGACAGATAGTGCTTAGCTCTGCCTTTTGTCGTTGCAGAGTTTTAAATTCCTAAAGTTGTGGTATTCCTTTTGAATCACCCTGTTGAATGGATACCATCTTAAATATTTGTTTTATGTCAGTGATTCGTGTGGTACTGTTTTACAGTATATGTTGTGTCATGTGTGAAATATTTTTTGGATTTGGCTGAGCTTGTTTGAGTTTGTATGCAGGGCTGTTCGTACTGTTAACTACAGGCCTTACAGGACATCTTTCCTTGTGTACCTTAGGTTCAGATTTTAGTAGGGTAGCTTTATCGTTCATACGGTTGATGTATTTCTGTTCATATTCTGTCAGTAAGAAATGAGCTTCCTTTACGTGTCTTTTGATTCTGTAATATAATTGTTATCTCCAGGGTATTCTATAATGGCGTAATGAAATTTATCCTCTTTCAGTTAGATGTTCGTGTTGGTCTTTTCTTATGTTTTTCAACGAGGAATGCAGCAAAAGCCGTTTGGTACTTCCAGCATCTTGTCAATCGATTACATATCCTACCCACTCACATTTCATTTCATTACAGTTTTAATTGTGTCTCACACTTACCTGTTTTCAGATCCATATATTTTCCTTGCCCTATCGACAGTTTTCAGGGCGCATCTGCCAGTTACTCGCTAAATGGTTGGTCGTTTGGTTGACTGGTTGGTTGGTTGATTGCAAACTGCAAGGTCTTGGTCCCGTCGGATTAGGGAAGTATGTGGGTAGAAGTCGGCCGTGCCCTTTCAAAGGGACCATTCCGATATTTTTCTGAATCGATTTAGGGAGATCACGGAAAGCCTAAATCAGGATGGCCTGACGCGGGTTTGAACCATCGTCCTCCCGAACGCGAGTTCAGTGTGTTAACCACTGCGCCACCTTGCACGGTGCGCTAGATGGTTTTTCTGGAGTCCATTGTCAGTGTCATTAGCTAACAATGTTGTGTTGTAGTGTTAACGGCAACCGACAAATGACATTACAGTTCCTTAGTTTGTCTGCTCCTAGCCTCCAAGCCGTGCTCTAGGAGGACAAAGATTGTTTCCGGTAGTCTACTCCTTTTTCTCGTACGGCTAATGAACATGTTATGCGGCTATCATAGGCTTGGTACACAATTTATCGATTCTCCCTTGTGATTGTCAGACTTGCTCGACGGGAAACTTGACGTGCCTGTCCTCAAGATCCTGTGCAGTCCAACACCGACCCACTATCGCTTCCAAATGCCTCATAAATCCGCACGATTCTACCAGCCTGCCAAACTGAGATCCAAAATCAGACGCCTATCAGACTCTGTCCTGCCCTGCTAATGCTGTCCCACACCAGTAGAGGGCGTCTCCGTATACTTCATAGCTAGCCCTCAAAAGCCAGGCCTGATAACAACACTAAACACGATAATGCTAATACACACTCTTGGACATTCAGCCTCTCACAGCGAATCGCATCACTTACATTCCCGCCGATGGTCTGTATGTGTACGAAGATACACTGATATCAGATCATGTCATTTGGGTGGCTCAAATTTTCGCCAGGCAGTGTTTGTTTACCAAGTGAAGAGAACTTACGCAGACTACATAAAAATAAAAACAGAACAATAAAATAAGCACGACAGGATAAAGTTATGGCATACTATTTTTGTGCAGAGGCTGTAATTCATTCTAACGACTCAGGAAACCATATATGAATGTTAACGCGGAGGGTTATGAGCGTACAGACAGAAGCTAATCCTGTTGTGAAGTGTGATATTGATATATTTTCATCAATATCTTAATGTTTATAAGACTTTCAATGCAGACTTTATTTAAACTTCGGAGTTTTATTCGCCCAGAGGTTATTTCATATTCAGTTTATAAGTGACTGTGTCGGAAATAAATTGCTTCCAAACCAAACTTTGAAAGTTAGTTCTGAAATATAAATTGCTAATTTTCTTGTTCATCCAGTCGTTTTCTTGAAATGCAATTAATACACACTTTATTGTCATGTTTCATTAAGACGTATTTCTCCTTAATGTTCCTATTTTGTATACCTCAAAACTTCCTTTACAACTGCTGCGAATAGTTATTGTCACATGGTCTCGTCCTTTACCCCTCTTTCATTTATCAATTTCTTGCTCTCTTGACAAAATCTAAGACACATCACAGCTTTCACCCATATATTCTTCAGAAAGTTAACGTAAGTTGAATCAGCACCTTATTTATCAGTGCCTGTTGATACAAATTTTGTCGAAACTGGGTCTCACGGTTTCTCATACGAGGGTTGGAAATTTAATAGTGGCAACTATTTATTTACAGCTCGTACAAAATGGATACGTGTTTAAAAGTTTTACTGACCTTCAAAGTAGTCACCAGCATTGTGTATAAGTCGTTGCCAGCGATGTCGAAATCGTAGGACACTCTTAGCAATGCCAGTTGTGTTGACAGTTCGAGCGGTGCGGTCTATTGCCCGACGAATTTGTAGCAATTCGAAGTGAATGGCGTGAAGTGTTTCCTTCAGTTTAGAATAAGAGTTGAACTTACAAGAGTTTACGTCAGGGGAGTGCAGTAGGTGGATTAGCACTAAGCAGCCCCATCACTCAAAACAAATCAGTAACCGCTTGCACTGTACGTGCTTGACCATTGCCCTGCAAAATAATGGTCAGGTCCTGCAGAAAGTATCATCACTTCTGTCTGTAAGCTGGTCGAGTGGTGAGTTCCAAAAATGAACAGAATAGAGACAGAAGTGATGATACTTTTTGCAGGACCTGGTCATCATTTTGCAGGAGAATGGTCAAGCACGTACAGTGTAAGCGGTTACTGATTTGTTTGACTGATGGGGCTGCTAAGCGCTATACCACCTACTGCACTCCCCTGACTTAAGCTCTCGTGAGTTCAACTCGATTTCTAAACTAAAGGAAACACTTCACGGCATTCGCTCCAGAACTGCTACAAACTCGTCGGGCAATAGACCGCGCCGCTCGAACTGTCAACACAACTGGCACTGCTGACAGTATCCTACGACTTCGACGTCGCTGGTAACGGGTTATACACAATACTGGTAACTACTTTGAAGGTGAGTAAAAACTTTGAAACACGTATCTATTTTGTACGAGCTGTAAACATGTGGTTGGCACTGTTAAAGTTCCAACCCTTGTACTATTGCTGTGGCACAGAATAATATCTTTGTACACGTCTAATTTTAGTCCAGCCAGCTCAGAGCAGAGAAGGTCAACTGAAGACCGGCGTATCAGTCAGAATGTCAACACGGCGAACTGCTGATATAGAAGTAGGCAGGCCACCAGGTGAGCCTTGTCACATAATTTCTTAGGGAGGGGCGCAAAAGAACAAACGCCGCAATACAGCAGGAGAGTATGGAGTAGCACTCCGTATCTTTCACCGTCGGAGCGCCTCTATAATAGTCAAACGTTGCTGAAAGAGCCGAGCTGGGCAATCCAGAATAATTGTTGAACCACGAGAGTGATACACAGAATGTTGACGAGACCAGTAAACGAGGGCACATTCGCTCATGCACCCAGAGCCACCACATCATGCGCTTGGTCTCAGCTCTTTAAATAACAGAGATTTCGCAACTCAAAGTCAGATTCAGTCCTCTCACCACTTCGTCCGAGTCTCCAAAATCAGGGACGACGCCGGTCTATTGAGTTTCAGTGAAAAACCAAGCTGACCGACGGTAATCTGGCTGCTGCCCACTTCCTGACTTCGACGTCGTGACACAGCCAGTCAGAATTCTGTCCATGTCACCAGAACCACAGAGAATTCCGGTCTCTTGAGTTTCCGTGAAACGTTACAGGCTGATCGATGATGATTTGCCTGCTGCTGGCTTGCTTACTTCAGCGCCTTAATGCAGCCAACCTGACGTAAACTAATGCCGTGGTCGGCCATTGCCGCCTACTAGGACATAGTAGATGAAGAAAAGACTGGTATGTTGCCAGCTCTTCTCCCACTGAGGATCATTCACAGATGATTAGTGTGAGTTTACGAGCATTTCGCTCTCATTTAAGTATATGGCCGAAAGAGACAGCCTTAAAATATAAAATAATATAGAACAAGCTGCAGCCAATCAGATGGACGGCTTCAGGGAAGGGAACTGTACTAGTCAGTTGAGCGACGACGTTCGGCACACGTGGGACGCGGCTGGAGACGGGCGGAGGGACAGTTCGGATTGAGACGCGAAAGGTGACAGTCAGTCTTTAGGTATCTAGGAAGTGAAATGATTTAGAAAATTTCGCGATGTGTGGTATCAGGGGACAGTCTCTGAGCGGTGGGCGACCAATGAAGTCGGACGCTGCGCAGAAGTTAAGCGCGAACTATCTTGAGGACGGATCCCCTCAAGCTGATATTCAATATTATCTATTTCTGATACCACCATGTCAAGAGCAACAACTGCAGTACGCACTCGATCAAAATATTGGGCTATCATCTCGTGATCTGTTTGTATCCTCCAATAAAAATCACGTTCCAACTGTACCCGTATTCGATGAGAGAGCTTTCTCCCTAAAATTTTCCGACGAAGTTCAACCAATGTTCCTTGATTATGCAACTCCTCCCCTAAGATCTTACAAAAGCACCCTCGAGCCATGGGATACAATAAAGACAAAATTACGCAATGCTCAACCCCCAATGCATCAGCATGAACTTGTAACCGGACTAACAACCACAACAATTGCTAAATATGACCTAAGGTTTCAATATGTAGTTCTGAAATCACTTAACACAATTTTACAATCAGATTCGGCAATTTCAAAAAACAATCAGAATACACAGCTCTACATTGCACTCCCACACCTTTATCTTTACTCTGTACAACGGGCTCATCTGCCAAACCTCCCTCACCTATAACAAGCGCGATGGTAGACGCTTGCAAATCACGAACGTCACACACAACTTGATTTCGAAGTTCCTGCATTGCGTCACTGAGATCGACCGTCAATAAATCCGCCAAACAGTTATTACAATGATTTAGGTGAGACTGCACGCGGCAAATTTGCCACTGCGTAACTTGAGAAGATTTTAAGAAGCAGAGTGTACGACCATTGTCGTTCTCCGACGCCTTAATGCGTGTAAGCCACTCGCCTACATCAGCAAGGTAATCATCAGGAAGGGAGACCGGAGTATCCGCCGCCGCCAGGGCCAACATTGCCCTCCACGGGCAAACCGCATCCTCGCAGCTCGCAAATTAAATGCTCGCGGCTCAAATATGAAATTCCAGGACAGGTCCGTCCACTCATACTGGGCAACTTCCTGAAACAGCAAAACGTATTAGCCAAAGTTACCAGACACAAGCTTTGACCGTCAACATGAAGGGTAGGAAAGGAACCCCTCCCCCCTCCCCCAACCCTTCATTAGGTCTGCTACCAGTTGAGCTGTTTACTGCTCAAATTACTCAGCTACTCAAGGAAATAGGAAGCTAGGGATCTTTGCTGATGGACAAACTTGTGTTTGGTACATAATTTTAATTTTGGCTAAGGAACAACTTTTATTATTACAAAACTACAGAGTCAAAAAATGGCAATACAAAAATTTTATTCGAACCATTGCCCTTGTTTTTTACTGGTACAACATACAAACTTATTTTTCACAGACTGAATTACATGAAACACAATTATGATTTTAATTAAACAGTTAATTTGAACACTGAACCATTATCAGCGATGGCAGAAAATGTCAGTTAAAACTCGCACGCAATCATTCTTTGCATGACCACAAGATAAGAGACTAATGACACAATCTTCAAGCCAATTTAAACAGTCATAAAATTACCAAAACTTCATGGGCACAAGAGAATAAAAATTTAATAAACTGAACCGTTCACAGTCCAAAAATCCTATATTAAAACAGAAAGTGGGCACAGAAGGAGAATCCGGAGTTGAAAACCTCACCAAACAGGAATGAAATCCAGGGCTACAGCGTTACCCAACAATATGCAAATAAGTAAGATTTACATTAAACTGGAATGACGGTTGTTATCTCAACCACTATTATAATGTTTAAATCACTTCCTGCAGCAATAAGGTTATAAAAGGGGAGCATCTTTTAATTTGAGAAATGGAATGACTCAACTTTAAGCAACAGCTTTAAATGTCAAAGCGGCGCTTGGAATAAATAACACTGCGGAAGACAGACAGTGCGAGCTTTCGCTGCCCAAAACTTGTGTACAGGATCGCATAAATTGGCGGATGTGTAATCCGACTGGGCCCAACATAGGTAGCCCTGACAAGGATTTGTAAACAGCACTGACCCCGACGCACAAGTAGTCTTAACAAAATTCCCTGCAGCACAAATAAATTCCAACAAGTTCAAGCTCCAGTAACAGCCAAGATTATAATTAATAATAATTACTCTCCAAAGAGTTAAGGCAAATTCTTTCGGAGCGATCCTGGAAAATTAACAGTCTCCTAACAGGTTAGCAATAATTTAAGACACCACTTACAGTAGGCTTAAAAAAATTCCCTCATTAAATAATTATACCAAATCCTGCTGGAGCAAGTGATTAACCAAACCCGGGCCAATTGTGTTGAATTCTACGACTGCTAGACACGTACACAGTCCCGGCCAAGCTCAGATCGGACAGTGTGTCCTAAAACAGACTAAAATTTCCATAAAAACCACTTAAAATAACACAGTGTACATGCCCTGAAGCAGAATAAGCAGTAGATTAGCCTCAATGAATAAGACACTGTTTAACCAAGTTGAGAACTAACCTTAACTAATCTCCAGCAGATACCCCATGCCACCATAAGTCTCACACATCTTCACTGGTTAACATCAAAATATGAATTATACGTAACTTAATGCATCCAGTTACGCAATGAGAAGATGCCCAGCATGAGACGACGAACCCGCCACCGTTTCGCACGCAAAGGCCCCGACTAATCAGCACCGTCCAACCGGCGCACGGCCAAACAAGGCCAGCGAGGCCCAGACACCGCGGATGGAGACGAGCGCCTGCCTTCAAAACATGCTGCCTCGTCGAACGCCGACCGGAGAGAGACCCCAGCCACACGCCAAACCAGAAAACCAAAGGCGGAACGTGATAATTAAATCAAGATCTTAAGCTGCCGTTCATATACATAAATGGGGACAGTTGAAAATGTGTACCCTTACCAGAACTCGAACCCGGGATCTCCTGGTTACATGGCCGACGCTCTATATATACAGGGTGTTTCAAAAATGACCGGTATATTTGAAACGGCAATAAAAACTAAACGAGCAGCGATAGAAATACACCGTTTGTTGCAATATGCTTGGGACAACAGTACATTTTCAGGCGGACAAACTTTCGAAATTACAGTAGTTACAATTATCAACAACAGATGGCGCTGCAAGTGATGTGAAAGATATAGAAGACAACGCAGTCTGTGGGTGCGCCATTCTGTACGTCGTCTTTCTGCTGTAAGCGTGTGCTGTTCACAACGTGCAAGTGTGCTGTAGACAACATGGTTTATTCCTTAGAACAGAGGATTTTTCTGGTATTGGAATTCCACCACCTAGAACACAGTGTTGTTGCAACAAGACGAAGTTTTCAACGGAGGTTTAATGTAACCAAAGGACCGAAAAGCGATACAATAAAGGATCTGTTTGAAAAATTTCAACGGACTGGGAACGTGACGGATGAACGTGCTGGAAAGGTAGGGCGACCGCGTACGGCAACCACAGAGGGCAACGCGCAGCTAGTGCAGCAGGTGATCCAACAGCGGCCTCGGGTAACCGTTCGCCGTGTTGCAGCTGCGGTCCAAATGACGCCAACGTCCACGTATCGTCTCATGCGCCAGAGTTTACACCTCTATCCGTACAAAATTCAAACGCGGTAACCCCTCAGCGCCGCTACCATTGATGCACGAGAGACATTCGCTAACGATATAGTGCACAGGATTGATGACGGCGATATGCATGTGGGCAGCATTTGGTTTACTGACAGCTTCGTCAATAAACAGAACTGGCGCATATGGGGAACCGAAAAGCCCCATGTTGCAGTCCCATCGTCCCTGCATCCTCAAAAAGTACTGGTCTGGACCGCCATTTCTTCCAAAGGAATCATTGGCCCATTTTTCAGATCCGAAACGATTACTGCATCACGCTATCTGGACATTCTTCGTGAATTTGTGGCGGTACAAACTGCCTTAGACGACACTGCGAACACCTCATGGTTTATGCAAGATGGTGCCCGGCCACATCGCACGGCCGACGTCTTTAATTTCCTGAATGAATATTTCGATGATCGTGTGATTGCTTTGGGATATCCGAAACATACAGGAGGCGCGCGTGGATTGGCCTCCCTATTCGCCAGACTTGAACCTCTGTGACTTCTTTCTGTGGGGACACTTGAAAGACCAGGTGTACCGCCAGAATCCAGAAACATTTGAACAGCTGAAGCAGTACATCTCATCTGCATGTGAAGCCATTCCGCAAGACACGTTGTCAACGGTTTTGGGCAATTTCATTCAGAGACTACGCCATATTATTGCTACGCATGGTGGATATGTGGAAAATATCGTACTATAGAGTTTCCCAGACCGCAGCGCCATCTGTTGTTGACAATTGTACTACTGTAATTTCGAAAGTTTGTCCGCCTGAAAATGTACTGTCGCCCCAAGCATACTGCAACAAACGGTGTATTTCTATCGCTGCTCGTTTAGTTTGTATTGCCGTTTCAGATATACCGGTCATTTTTGAAACACCCTGTGTATATATATATATATATATATATATATATATATATATATATATATATATACACTCCTGGAAATGGAAAAAAGAACACATTGACACCGGTGTGTCAGACCCACCATACTTGCTCCGGACACTGCGAGAGGGCTGTACAAGCAATGATCACACGCACGGCACAGCGGACACACCAGGAACCGCGGTGTTGGCCGTCGAATGGCGCTAGCTGCGCAGCATTTGTGCACCGCCGCCGTCAGTGTCAGCCAGTTTGCCGTGGCATACGGAGCTCCATCGCAGTCTTTAACACTGGTAGCATGCCGCGACAGCGTGGACGTGAACCGTATGTGCAGTTGACGGACTTTGAGCGAGGGCGTATAGTGGGCATGCGGGAGGCCGGGTGGATGTACCGCCGAATTGCTCAACACGTGGGGCGTGAGGTCTCCACAGTACATCGATGTTGTCGCCAGTGGTCGGCGGAAGGTGCACGTGCCCGTCGACCTGGGACCGGACCGCAGTGACGCACGGATGCACGACAAGACCGTAGGATCATACGCAGTGCCGTAGGGGACCGCACCGTCACTTCCCAGTAAATTAGGGACACTGTTGCTCCTGGGGTATCGGCGAGGACCATTCGCAACCGTCTCCATGAAGCTGGGCTATGGTCCCGCACACCGTTAGGCCGTCTTCCGCTCATGCCCCAACATCGTGCAGCCCCCCTCCAGTGGTGTCGCGACAGGCGTGAATGGAGGGACGAATGGAGACGTGTCGTCTTCAGCGATGAGAGTCGCTTCTGCCTTGGTGCCAATGATGGTCGTATGCGTGTTTGGCGCCGTGCAGGTGAGCGCCACAATCAGGACTGCATACGACCGAGGCACACAGGGCCAACACCCGGCATCATGGTGTGGGGAGCGATCTCCTACACTGGCCGTACACCACTGGTGATCGTCGAGGGGACACTGAATAGTGCACGGTACATCCAAACCGTCATCGAACCCATCGTTCTACCATTCCTAGACCGGCAAGGGAACTTGCTGTTCCAACAGGACAATGCACGTCCGCATGTATCCCGTGCCACCCAACGTGCTCTAGAAGGTGTAAGTCAACTACCCTGGCCAGCAAGATCTCCGGATCTGTCCCCCATTGAGCATGTTTGGGACTGGATGAAGCGTCGTCTCACGCGGTCTGCACGTCCAGCACGAACGCTGGTCCAACTGAGGCGCCAGGTGGAAATGGCATGGCAAGCCGTTCCACAGGACTACATCCAGCATCTCTACGATCGTCTCCATGGGAGAATAGCAGCCTGCATTGCTGCGAAAGGTGGATATACACTGTACTAGTGCCGACATTGTGCATGCTCTGTTGCCTGTGTCTATGTGCCTGTGGTTCTGTCAGTGTGATCATGTGATGTATCTGACCCCAGGAATGTGTCAATAAAGTTTCCCCTTCCTGGGACAATGAATTCACGGTGTTCTTATTTCAATTTCCAGGAGTGTATATTATCGTGGCTCATCGTTGTATTTGGTCGTTGCGAATGTCACATGACATCCGTTGAAGCTCGTTGTTGATCCTTTCACTCAGTTTTTTTTGTTACAGATGCCAACCAGCTCTCCGACCGAACATGCTGACGGCTAAAAACTGCTCATTACACTCATTACTCGCGGCAGACAATCTTACCGAGTTCCGTAACAGTTTGGGCAATGCGAGTGCAACCGCACTGAAGAAGGTCAATGGTCGGTTAGCCTCAACTACGTGAAGATGGTATCTGTTCTTAGGTCCGAAAGAACAGATACCGCCGGCCAGAGTGGCCGAGTGGTTAAAGGCGCTACAGTCTGGAACCGCACGACCGCTACGGTCGCAGGTTCGAATCCTGCCTCGGGCATGGATGTGTGTGATGTCCTTAGGTTAGTTAGGTTTAAGTAGTTCTAAGTTCTAGGGGACTTATGACCACAGCAGTTGAGTCCCATAGTGCTCAGAGCCATTTGAACCATTTTTTTTGAACAGATACCATGTTCATAAAGGCGGAACAGTCAGAGATACAAGACCAGACGAGTATCGATTTCAGCGACACGGCTCAATTGCGATTCTGTAGAAAACAACAAAGAACATAGAAGATTCGTTGAGCAGACGGCATTTTGTCTTGGAAAGTGGTTATAAGTACATCAACAAAAGCGATAGAAAGATAAGTTACATAAACCGCCTTCAGTCAGTTCATGCTGAAAGAAGCAGATTGTTATCTTCAACTTTTATAGTCCTGTCTTCCTCAGTTGCGCGTAATATTACGGTATATTGATAATTTTTACTTATGGACCGTCTGACAGCAACTGAATAAAACACAATTTTAGAGCCATACGCGTTTCGCCTTTATTTTCTGCAAGGCAACAGAAACCAAAACATTGCATTAAGACAAGCGTTCAGTGCATAGTGCTGTGGAATGTGGAAAAAACCGCAAATTGCCGTTCATAAGAAGAAGAACAACACCAAAAATGCAGCAGAAGCGTAATATGTAAGAAATTATCCACGCAACCTGCCACTGATGATGCCTTGCAGAAAATAAAGGCGAAACGCGTATGGCACTAAAATTGTGTTTTATTCAGTTGCTGTCAGACGGTCCATAAGTAAAAATTATCAATATACCGTAAGCAGATTGTTATTTGGGCAGCTAAATTCAGATGACAATACCAAGAAACTGTTTTCAGAAAAAGGGAATTCCTTACCATTTCTTCTCAATATACATAAACAGAAACCTGTGCTCGCTTCTTTTTTTACAATGGACTCATCTCGGGAACTACTATAATCTGATAGAGTTTTTGTGAGGTATATATTTATAAGTATTTTCTGGTTTAGGTCGCTGAACTATGAAGATATAGTCAACCGTGTCTGTTAAAACGCTGCCATTGCCATCTAGCGGTGACTGGCGGAACTCTTAGGATCCACAACTCTACATGGCACGACTCTCTTCAAATACGGACATTAGGCAGAACGTTTTCGACGCAGTGCGCTCAGCGTGTAGCCGCCTTAGTATATTCAGATACTGTTTGTTTGGAAACTTTCAAATTATACCTAAGAGTGTTAAACGAAAGTCCACTGACGAGAAAAAGAATACGGTCTCTCGATAATCATAAAGACATCGTCACGATCACGATTTAGACGTTTCTTGTGGGTTAATACAGAAAATTTCCAAATAATTCTGTAGATCGTTGATGTACACATATCGGATATGACAACAAGTTTGGGTTGCCTATATCTGCTTCCATCAGGTCAGCAATCACAATTTGCACTCATAATTCGCTGCAAATTGTTTGAACAATAATCAGTGAGCTACTGAACTGTGAAGTATCGTAATAAATATCGCCGATAACAAAATGATAACTGGCTCATGATCGGGCTGTAAGGTGAGACTTAAAATGGGAGAAATAATTTCAACCAACTGTTTCCTTGCAATAGTTTGAGAACAATAGCATAGCTAAAAACCATGCGAATCCATTTTTTTAATTTTTATGCTGCAAGTAAAAAGTTTTTTAAGAAATACTTCAGCAGCATTATTAAACGTCCCCTTAGAAAAATTATAAATGACTGTGCTTAAACTGAGACACAATAGTTTTAGCGCAACGCAATCTGACTTTCAAAAATCCCTACAAAAGAACGGCCCTGACTAACAATAACCTATACCTTTCATGAATCACTTACCTCACAAAAATCTTCATTACTCTAACTACTGCAATACAGCGAGCGCCAATACTGCCAGCCAAATAAAAGATTCTAACTACTGAAGTCACTATCTACTAATAGACAGAGTTAGCAAATGAAAGATTTTAATAGAGAACAAACAATGTATTTACCATAATATTGTTCAAAAGTCATTATATATATATATATATATATATATATATATATATATATATATATATATATATATCAGTTCATGACATCCAGTCTTACAAATTTACTGTCTCTGCTGGACACACGTCCAGATCATCCGCTCTCAAAACTCCGCCATCTCTCTCCCTACATCCATCACTGCTGGCGGCTCACCTCCAACTGCGCAACGCTACGCGCTGTTCACATACAACTGCCCAACACTACAGGGGCGAATACTCCAACAATGCCAACCAGCCACAAACTGCACACAGCACAGCCAGTGATTTTCATACAGAGCGCTAGGTGACGTTACCAACATAAAAATCTAAACAGCCTACTTACAACTTCAGTAAATTTGCTTCGTTTATACAAAATACACTCCTGGAAATTGAAATAAGAACACCGTGAATTCATTGTCCCAGGAAGGGGAAACTTTATTGACACATTCCTGGGGTCAGATACATCACATGATCACACTGACAGAACCACAGGCACATAGACACAGGCAACAGAGCATGCACAATGTCGGCACTAGTGCAGTGTATATCCACCTTTCGCAGCAATGCAGGCTGCTATTCTCCCATGGAGACGATCGTAGAGATGCTGGATGTAGTCCTGTGGAACGGCTTGCCATGCCATTTCCACCTGGCGCCTCAGTTGGACCAGCGTTCGTGCTGGACGTACAGACCGCGTGAGACGACGCTTCATCCAGTCCCAAACATGCTCAATGGGGGACAGATCAGGAGATCTTGCTGGCCAGGGTAGTTGACTTACACCTTCTAGAGCACGTTGGGTGGCACGGGATACATGCGGACGTGCATTGTCCTGTTGGAACAGCAAGTTCCCTTGCCGGTCTAGGAATGGTAGAACGATGGGTTCGATGACGGTTTGGATGTACCGTGCACTATTCAGTGTCCCCTCGACGATCACCAGTGGTGTACGGCCAGTGTAGGAGATCGCTCCCCACACTATGATGCCGGGTGTTGGCCCTGTGTGCCTCGGTCGCATGCAGTCCTGATTGTGGCGCTCACCTGCACGGTGCCAAACACGCATACGACCATCACTGGCACCAAGGCAGAAGCGACTCTCATCGCTGAAGACGACACGTCTCCATTCGTCCCTCCATTCACGCCTGTCGCGACACCACTGGAGGCGGGCTGCACGATGTTGGGGCGTGAGCGGAAGACGGCCTAACGGTGTGCGGGACCGTAGCCCAGCTTCATGGAGACGGTTGCGAATGGTCCTCGCCGATACGCCAGGAGCAACAGTGTCCCTAATTTGCTGGGAAGTGGCGGTGCGGTCCCCTACGGCACTGCGTAGGATCCTACGGTCTTGGCGTGCATCCGTGCGTCGCTGCGGTCCGGTCCCAGGTGGACGGGCACGTGCACCTTCCACCGACCACTGGCGACAACATCGATGTACTGTGGAGACCTCACGCCCCACGTGTTGAGCAATTCGGCGGTACGTCCACCCGGCCTCCCGCATGCCCACTATACGCCCTCGCTCAAAGTCCGTCAACTGCACATACGGTTCACGTCCACGCTGTGGCGGCATGCTACCAGTGTTAAAGACTGCGATGGAGCTCCGTATGCCACGGCAAACTGGCTGACACTGACGGCGGCGGTGCACAAATGCTGCGCAGCTAGCGCCATTCGACGGCCAACACCGCGGTTCCTGGTGTGTCCGCTGTGCCGTGCGTGTGATCATTGATTGTACAGCCGTCTCGCAGTGTCCGGAGCAAGTATGGTGGGTCTGACACACCGGTGTCAATGTGTTCTTTTTTCCATTTCCAGGAGTGTATGTTATCTCAGCAACGTAGGAGATGACTTAAGTTTCAGATTTCTGCTTTCCTAGAATCAAACCTAGATGGAGTTGCGATTCTTTGCGTGGCCAGAAATCCTGCTATAAAGAGTCCACGACAAAGAACTGCGGCAATGAGTCTCAAAAGTGTATCACGGCGTTAAAACAAATTTCGGGCTTGCAGCTGGTAGTCGTTTAATTCATCGCACGGTATTTCGACTGGGCACCTACCAGCTATCTTGAGGTGAGCTGACAAAGACTTGCTCCGTTCTGCCCTACACAGCGCGCTGCTCAGGGACTGTTCCACCCAAGCGTCCTAATTCAAGTTGGCAGATGGACCACACTTCACGGCGGTAGCGGCCTCGCTGTCTGTGTTACCGCTCGCTGCGGCCGTTACTGTCCTCTGTCGTCTTCGATTGGAAGAAATGGTACAGACTATGGGGTTGCGTGCACTGCTCAACTGATACCGCCATCACGGTTCATCAGGTTTTCTGCCAGGCTTATTTTAATTATGTACTCCCAAAACGATGTATTGGTGGCGAGACTCACAGTTGTATCATAATCCATTGAATAGCCAGTCGAAATACAATGTTCGGCAATAGCGGACTTGCTTTCTGGCAAAAGCGGACGTGCTTGGTTGCAAAAGACTAGTGAAACGTTGATGTGCAAGGCAGTGTTCTTTCACAGTGCATGTGGTCGGACCTATGCAAGCCATACCGCATTGAAAAGGTATTTTATAAATTCCGGACTTCCGCAATAACAAGTCATCCTTCACCGATCTCGAAAGGTCTACAATCTTAGATGATGGACGGAAAATCCCTTTCACCGGAAATTTAGAGAGAATTTTTTACTACTTTCAACGAAATACTGTCCTCAAAGCTGGCCGGAGTGGCCGAGCGGTTCTAGGCGCTACAGTTCGGGGCCGCGCGACGCTGCGGTCGCAGGTTCGAATCCTGCCTCGGGCATTGATGTGTGTGTTGTCTTTAGGTTAGTTAGGTTTAAGTAGTTCTAAGTTCTAGGGGACTGATGACCTCAACAGTTCAGTCCCATAGTGCTCAGAGCCATTTGAACCATTGTCCACAAAAGGAAGAAAAGATGAAGACTTAAGTGTTCTCATCTTTCATCGCTTCCTGATTCTTGATTTTAACTGACAGAGCCCCATTAATTTTCTGGGTGGAATATCGATTCTTTGCAAACACTGTCTTCAGTTGGGCCAGCTCTATAGTTTAACTATCTATATCTGAGTTAGTTTGAGCTCTGTGTACGAGTGTTTTAACCAGGCTCATTACTTTGCGACGGGTGATGAAAATTTTAGGGCTTGCAAATAAAAGTCACTACGAGAGGGCTTACTTTAAACTGAATGCCCCAGAGAACCATCGTTCTTTCATCCAAGAAAGGCAGACGACCCAGTTCCCTTATTTCCATGTTGAACTGAATATTATTATGAACGGAACTGAGGTGATGATGAAACTCCATCAATTTATCTTCTCCGTGAAGCCAGACTATGAAAGTTCGCCCACATAGTCCAAAATATAGTTTTTTTAAGGGCAGTTCATTCAAGCGCTCTCTTCTCGAAATTCTCCATGAAAATGTTGGCCACCAAAGGAGACAGAGGGCTGCCCATGGCGACGTCGTCAGCCTGCTCAAAATATTTTTCGTTGAACATGAAACAGACTGAGGACAGAGCAAACAAAACAGTGATGTCCGCTAAAACTTTTTGACACTTTAAAACGTCCCCTTAGAAAAATTTATACATGACTGTGCTTAAACTGACACACAATATTTTGTTAGCGCAACGCAATCTGACTTTCAAAATTCCCTACAAAAGAATGGCCCTGACTAACATTAAACTATACCTTTCACAAATCACTTACCTCACAAAAATCTTCGCTGCTCAAGCTACTGCAATACAGCGAGCGCCACTACTGCCAGCTAAATAAAAGATTCAAACTATGGAAGGCACTAACTACTGATAGGGATAGTTAGCAAATGAAAGATATTAATAGAGAACAAACAATGTATTTACCTTGATATCATCATATATAAATATAGCAGTTCATGACAAATTTCAAAACTCCGCCATCTCTCTCCCCCACATCCACCACTGCTGGCGGCTCACCTCCAACTGCGCAACGCTACGCGCTGTTCACAGCCAGCTGCCTAACACTACAATGGCGAGTATTACAACAATGCAAAGCAGCCACAGACTGCACACAGCACAGTCAGTGATTTTCATATTGAGCGCTACGTAACGTTGCCAATAAGAAAACATAAACAGCCTACTTACATAGAGAAAACATAAACAGCCTACTCACAACTTAAAGCCAAAGAAGTTAAAAGATAGACCTGTGTAAAAAGTGAAACTACATAAAAACCAACCAAACGGTCAAAACTGCATAGACGGGGAGCCCCAAGGCTATTGGTTAAGTCAATTGCGTTACGGATGTGACGTAGCAATTTCCCCTACAACGGTCTCAGCAACGAAGCGAGATGTTTGGCTAAATCATATGTAGGCGCTCCAATGTTCCTCACTTTTGGACGTAATGGAACACTTTCCTTATGAACTTTTGGAAGCCCGTACATTCTTGGAGGTACACAACCATGTGGCCTTAACCTCTTGATGATCTCTTGAAGTAAGGAATAGGAATTTAATAGTGCAGAAGTTTTCCGGACACACATCTTCTAGGGTCGTAATCAATCCTCCTATAGGTAGAGTAACTTAGCAGGCCATACATCTTATTCAATAAAATTCTTCTGGGTTTGAGGCCGCATTATCATGTGTAAAATTCCGACGTTTCGGCGACTGTTGCAAGGCGCCTTCCTCACAGTGTACAATACACCCTGAGGAAGGCGCCTTGCAATAGTCGCCGAAACGTCGGAATTTTACAGATGACAATGCGGCCTCAAACCCAGAAGAATTTTATTGGCTGTGACAACGGCGCGGAAGCGTACGTTTACATACACATTATCATCAAACACATTACAAGGTAACAAAACGGTTGCATCACCTTTGTCAAACTTCAGTACCATTACATCAGTGTGCTCTTGTAGATGTCCTAGTTCAGCCCTTTTTGCAGAGGTTACGTTACTAATAAGTTGAGGAGGGATCGATGACATCGCAGTTTGGGCCCTTACCCCCCCCCCCCCCCCTCTTTTAAACCAACCAACTAAGTAAGTTGAGGAGGAGCTTTTAAAAGAGCGCAGCAAGTTTTCCTTCTTATTTCTTCTCCGAAGAAAGGAGTCGTATGGCTTCTTCAGCAATAAATGGTTGTATATAGCGAAGCTTGTATGGACTTGAAAACATTCATAGGGAAATTGTTCCATTACGTCCAATAGTGGACAACACTGGACTACCTACATGTGATATAGTCAAAAATCACGCTTCGTTGGCGAGACCGTTGGTGGAAAAATGCCCACAACACGTCCATAGTCTGGGGGCTATCCGTCTACGCAGTTCTGACCGTTTGGCTAGCTTTCGTGTAGTATCACTTTTTAGAAAGGTCCCTTCTATGGCACTAACTGGCAAAAAGTTTCAGGTAGACATCGCTTTTCTTCATCATGCTCTATCTTCAACTTACTTTATGTTCAACCAAAAATATTTTGAACAAATTGACGACGTCGCCAGGGGCAACTCTTTGTCTCTAATGGTCGCCAACTTTTTATGGAGGCGTTCGAGAAGAGAGTGCTTGAGCCAGGTGCCCTTAAACCAACTACTGCAAGGAGGCAAAGTAATTTTCGCCATCTAACATCTTACTTTCCTAGTTAGGTCCATTTTACTCTTTAAGCCAGTTCGTTATATATGTCACAAGCCATACTTTGAAAACAATTAAGTATTTTATATAATACGAAGTGTAATAAGAACATACCTCGCTTGCGTAAACAGTAGAACCAGGTGATACTACCATGGACAGTGCATGTGCTTCACGTACTGAGCGCTTGGTCTCGTGGAGCTTTTAACACAAGGATATAATCTGGAAAGCTGGTTGGTCAGAAAGAGGCCAGCATACGCAGGTGTTTGTTTTGGAGATTCCTATTGGTCGAGCAAGTGACGGTGGACAGTAACATGCATGCCCACTGGCCGATACCAGTCGTGGAATGAAGCAAAGCCGTGGGGTAGTCAATTACGTACGGCTAACTGGGCCTCTCTCTCTCTCTGGAGGCCACGTGAGTTGCACGGAGCACTTAATACTCTGTGGTGACGCCGAGACAATTATTTTCCTGTGAACACTTTGTTGATTCACGAAGCTCTGTGTCAGCCGAATTTGTGCTGAATTTCTCTTATATTTCCATAGTGAACTACACGAGAAGAGCTGTTAAGTCGAAGTTCTCGCCAGAATTTTTCAGGGCAACATTGTGTTCGTCGTCCAGCCTTGGCGAGTGTACAAAGCCAGTTGCCTTAGCTAGGGACTCGTATAGTTTTGCGCTTCCAGAAAACCTAGGGAAGACTGTGAAATTTAGTTAGAGGCCAGCATTGTTTTGGCAGGTCAACAGGTAAAAGAGGCGACGCACGCAACAGTCGACCACCGCCGATATTACCCCAGCATTCTGCGAAAGGTAAATTACGCATTGCTCAGGTGTTAAACGTTGAGGTCACCGGCGTGCTTTCACTTCAGGTCTGCATTAGATTGGAGTAATTACCCGTATCTCCTCGTCTCCATGTCAGAAACATAAATCATGTGTGATCTTAAGGTTTAAATTTGAGGAAGTGATCCGGCAATAGGAATTACTGATCAGTTACAGTAGATTAGTTTATACTGTCATAGTATACAGTTTTGATTTTGTTAGCAATGTCAGCTGAAATACTTTTAGTAGATTTTTGGTATTAAGCTCGCTAGTGAAGTTAATCAATATCTTCCTTGTGTTTATCTTTCTGCAGGATCTTGCTACTATGTGTAGGATTTTCCTTACATTACCGTTTCCGCATCTTGAACCCAAACATGTATGATAATTCATGTAATAAATTCATTTGTGCAGGCGATAGACTATTGTTTGTCCTAAAGTACAGTTCCCCACCAATAAGCACTGATATGTTTTAGGTACACCGACGGTAGCTATTCTTCTAGTGTCTGACAGTCTGAGACCTCTACACCTGGCAGGACCTGGGTTCACCGAGTTAAGATTTAATTTTCTTTCTCAGAGCATTCCTGGCACGCTGTGTGGCGGAGTAGATCACATCAAACTATCCCCGCCTCGTTACTTAATGTCGACCATGCCAGGATGCTTCAGTGAGTGTTATGCTGATCGTTAGTTGGCCCGGAGTAATATCCTAGTGGAAGTCATAATTACAAAATTGTTCGCAGCATATTTCAGTGTTATGGATGCTTGTATGATTTAATTTATTTGCATTGTGTGGACGCACGGGTGACTGTTTCGTCTGGTTGCACTGTATTCTGTTCCAACAAAATTTGCTTGGGAACTTCGAAATTTTCTTGAGGTAATAGAAGTCATACAGCACTATCTATGTTGTTTTGGAAGAGAATTAAGATGTATGATTGAACGTTAACACGAGGTCGGCCCGTAAAAGGCGTGAAGCTCAGAGATCGTCAGAAAGATTTGAAATGGGGTATAGACATAGATCAGAGCAAAGACAGGTAGCAGACGAGTTGGATAGGATCGAGCGTGAATCACAGCAACAGCATTTTCGTGAACATCACGATTTAGACCAGAGAATGTCACATGATGAGGCAGAAACAGCTTCAAGATAAGTGCACCGGGAGGTTGATAACAAACATGGATAAGAGGCAGTGCTTAAAGGTGATGTGGATTCAGCTGACGCTAGGTTAGAGTATCCAGGAACGAAAGTAATCATACTGAACCAGGTGTCACAACATAGGACTCAAAGAATGAATGTCAGTGCACCAGGCACTCTATTCTGAACTAAATCTTTCGGCGTAGGAAAGACAGAACAGAGAAAGATTGCATCAAATGACTGCCGGGGAAGATACGAACGTACACAAAAAAATGGTTGCTATGTTACAATATTTGATTCAGACAACGCAAAATGTGCAGAAGGACTTGATGAAAAAAGAACAACAAACGGAGAATGGGATACAGAACACTGACAGCGGATTATGGAACCTAATTAAATAATTAGATCAAATTAGAAAGTACGCGAAATAATCACGAGATGTGATTGAAGCGCTAATTTTGCACACAGACAAATGCGAATGGACGAGGTTCAGAAAGGACCAAGTTGTGTGGAGAGACTCAACGCAGTGTCAAAGAAATTAACCAACGGGTCGATACATTTGTAGTAAGAACAACTCATAGAGCACGGCAGGTCATGGAGAAGTCAACTGTAGAGGTAAGGGTGACGAAAGAGGCTTCAAAGCGAATTAATAGCCAAATTCTAAAAATAAAATCGAAAAACAAGAAACAATTCGAACGGCTCAAGTCCGATTTGTTGCAATATATCGACTGTCGAGTGTTCGGAGTCTATTGTGACGTCCGAATCAACAGTAGATCCGAACAACGACACTGTCAAGCCGGCCGCGGTGGCCGAACGGTTCTAGGCGCTTCAGTCTGGAACCACGCTGCTGTTACGGTCGCAGGTTCGAGTCCTGCCTTGGGCATGGATGTGTGTGTTGTCCTTAGGTTTAAGTAGTACTACGTCAAGGGGACTGATGACCTCAGATGTTAAGTCCCATAGTGCTTAGAGCCATTTGAACCATTTGGCACTGTGAAGATTGCAGTGAAATCACGGTCCGCCAGTAATGAGACGGAAAAGATCGCGAAACGGTTAGCATATTTGAATGTGGCTGTATCTCTGAGTGCACAGATGTGCAAAGTGACACAACGGAAAAAAGTTTTATATTCCGGTGCACGCAATGAGTACTGGCAATCAGCACATGAATTCATCAGCCGTGCAGAGACAGGTGATGCCTCAGGTAGAAACAGAATTACGTGTATTGCAATAGAGTCCTACATGACAATCGCAAAATGTGACTTACGCTGACCAGCGTCTGAGAGGCAGAACTACAGCGGCTGTATCAGGTATCAGCTAGTAGTTGTACGGAACCGTGCTTCCCGTACCGTAGTCCAAAGCTACTCGTGAGACTGGTCACAGGTTATGTAGTTACAAGTAAGTGTCGAGGTCGCGACCCATTACCAATGACAGATAATACGCTACGTACGGCGCAGTTTGGGGCGAATAACGGTGTACCGTTTCTATGTAGTAACAGACGTTTGGAGGACAGTGGAAGTCTGCAATGTCCGATGGTGCTACAGTGTACAGAGGCCAATAATATGAGTACCATCTGAGTGAGAATTACTGTATTAGAACAAACACCGTACAATGTCACAACGAAATTTGACAATGACAACTTCCTGACTGTGGGTAAGTTTCAACATTAGAAGGAGGATGGAAATTCCTTGAGTCCCAGAACATTTATAAATCAAGTTAAAGTTGGATTGCCAGAACATTGGCCCTTATCACATAAGCTACATTTCAATTGAGCTCATATGGACGGCCCTGTCGTGGAAAGAATACAAGGAATAGCACGAACCTGCAAGTCCTATGATGAAATCAAAATCTTCATATCTCTAACGATAATGGTCGCCTGAAATACAGAATACGGTCAAGAATATGAGCTGCTTTAGAAAAAGTTAAGCGAATATTCTCAATTAAAAAAAACCGTTAACATTCTTTGAGAACACGGGAAGGAAAAAGTAGTGTCCAGACAATCCTTATAGTAATGGAGAACTGATCCGTTTATGTATGATGAAACTCCCGTTACGGTAACAATTGTCGTTGATAGGAACAAGAGAAGATAACATGCAGAGCTTTAAGGGAATCCTCCATGAATAACATGTCATATTCAGTGAGGATAATGCACGGAAACCTAGAATGCAACGAGCGAATACAGTCGAAAGGCCGAGAATAGGAAACGGGAACAATAGTACTGATGGAAGATCGAATGCAGGACGCAACAGTGGTTGAAATGGGGGAAACTGGAACTCATCACGAAATAACAATGAGCACAATAATCGGTTCTACCGAAATAATAATAACAGAAATGGCAACTGGAGGAATAATGATGACAGACAAACTGGTTTCAGTCACGTTTTCCAAAGTATTGGAACTCGAACCGCCCTCCGGAGACGGAATGAGACTGACAGAATCCGCGAATATCAAGTCATCAAAGGAGAAGTTAACCAAAACCTGGGGTTGAGATTATGCCACTTAACGCAGGTACACGCCAAAATTGGACAGCTGTTGAAGTGGCTAACAAAGAGGATAACGTGCGAGCCAGTGAAATTTGCGAAATTGCCAGTAACCAGTTTAATAAACTCTTGTATGAAATAGGGAAGAAGGGAAGCAGGAAACAGTACCTAAGGCAGAACATATAGGTCAAGAGTCAGAATAAGCATGTTGGGATGCTACTGATTGGAGTTTGATGGATGATGTGACTGAAGTCCCACCACTTGAGGTAACACGAAGAGAGGATGACAATGGGTTAAATTGTTCATTGGAAATATTTGGTACAGATGCTAATGAAAGCAAAATTCATGAGGATAACCCACGACTAACTGAAACCCAAGCAAGTGTGCAGTCTGGAGTAAAACCAAGGGCCTATATCTGAGAGGATTATGAAGCCATAATGAATGTGTTTACGTGCGATTATGGCGAAATTTTCTCAGTAAATAATGGGGAAATAGTCAACGAGCGGGAGACGAAGTTGTCGATTCACATCCACGACAAAGCTCAGATTCCGATATCAAGAAAGTTAACCAACTTGTTTATGATTTGACTAAGGATGTGCTGATGCAATAATACAAAAGGAGTTTTCCGACAATTAAAGCTCCAATTGGAAATATAGTCGCCACTGCAGTGTTTTACAGTGGTAGCGAAATGACTGTCATTTCTGACCAATTGTTCAATCGCTGCAGTGCGGCAAATAAACCTCCACTGTTCAGAACTACGTAGGTGAAGTGAAAGGACCAATTGTGGATCGTTTCACGCACGTCACCAAGCAGACAAGAATCACCTTTAAATGTGAAGGAAGCGCAATAGAAACTAACTTTATAACCGTGCCGACATTGTCGGCAGAAATGATTATCGGTGCCGACTTTCTGAACTAATAACAGGCCATATTGGACATGGGAAAAGGTAGTGTGACTATAGGCAATGTTACTCTTTGCTTTGAGGTGAAGCGTAAACACGATGGGATTCTGGAGGAATATTCACAGTTAAGTAAGCAAATTGTGGGGGAAGAGACGTAGGGAAAACACCCACAGCATGTTTGGACAGATGGGCTCATGGATTAAATTACTCATGGATGAAATTACAGGAATTAAATAACATCTCTCAGCATGAGAGAAGGTAATTATAGAGACTACTACACAGTAATGAGGAAATATTTTTACCGAAACCGGAGCCAATCGAGCACTTTCAGTATAAATTTGAGGTGAAAGAACAAATTTGAGGTGAAAGAACATAAACCATTCAGATTTCCACCATACAATTCTACTATAGGCGACAAGTGATTCTTGAGTTACATAAAATGATTGAACATGAAATCACAAAGCTTGCGTCATCACCATTTTATAATGCTGTACGAACTGTAGAAAAAAGATGGCAGTATTCGCCTTGTGTTAGATTCTAGGCAAATTAACACAGTGATAGTTCCACAGACCGATTGGCTAGAGAAATTATAAGAGCTGATTCGAAAATTTCATGGTCCAAAGGTTTCTTCGTCTCTGGATCTGAAATAAAGCTTTTTGTAAATAGAGTTAGCATCAGAATTCAGGAAGTACACGATCTTTATAGCATTTGACGATACTGTCAATTTAAAAGGTTACAATTTGCACTCAATGTATCATACACAGCGTTTGTAAGAGGTGAAAGGTACCATCTTAAATAAGGAGTAACAGCAGAAGCCGAAATCCGACGTGGATGACATATCAGTCGCTGAACAGCATGAGGTCATCGGTAAACTCCACCAAACTCAAGAAGATTGTTGTGTTACACAAAACATGGCGAAATCCTTACTTGGAACAAAGCAAGTAGAATTTTTCGGACACATTATTTCGGAGAAAAGGATATATCCAAATCCAGACAAAGCGCAA
The DNA here is from genome assembly GCF_021461385.2 of Schistocerca piceifrons. NCBI lineage: Eukaryota > Metazoa > Arthropoda > Insecta > Orthoptera > Acrididae > Schistocerca > Schistocerca piceifrons. The sequence goes on from NC_060143.1 coordinate 13,797,118, forward strand.
GCTGTTCGGAATTTTGAAAAGCCGTATAATAGAAAACAACTGAGTGGGCTCTTAAGATTTGTTAACTTCTATAAAAGATCGTTTGGATTGACACTTTAGGGGCACCACTCTTATGTACTCTTCCAGGCCAAAATACACCATTGGTGTGGGCCCAGCAAGCAGATGAAGAATTCCACAAATTAAAAAGGGCATTGATAGAAGCACCCACATTAGCACACATTTCTGTACGTCAACGGATAGTGCAAAAATGATAATGGGGCTAGTGTTGTTTTCAATGTGAAAAGGAGGAAGAAATGACTAATAAAACTACTGCACTGCAAGTCGGGTCCTGACTAAGAGCAAAAGAAATTACTCTATTACAGAGTTGGAACCGTTAGCCGCAGTATGGGGATTTCTAAGATTTCTTTACTTTCTGTTTGGTAGGAAAACAAGGATATTTACAGATCATATGGCCTTGGAGTTCTTGTTAACGGCTAAATTAACCCATGGTAAACTTGCACGTTGGATATCAATCCTACAACAATATGACTTCTCGGTAACCCATGTCCCAGGAGTAGGAAACTTTTCAGTGCATGCTTTTTTAGGTTCGCAAGCGGTATTTCTACTAACACAGGAATAAGTAATGAGAAAGAGAAGTTCGGGATCTGTTATATGAAAAATGTCCAGTTTTAAAATTATATCACCACAACATTATAGTAAATAACAAAGGAATAAAACAAAGGTCCTGAGATCTGGGCTCAAGCATAAGTGGAGGAATAAAGACTTCGTCGAAATTAGGCAGCATTTTCTGCTGAGAGACGAGGTCATGCATTACAGACGTTATGTAGATACCAGTTAATTGCTTGTGTGTATTCCAAATGAGCTGACTAACGAAGACATTTGGACGTTAATACTTCTTTGCGAAGTTGATCAGTGATTCTACTAGTGTGCACATACAAACCCTGAGTCTGAGATATTTTTATCGCAAGTAGTAGCCTGCGAACAGTTGTTAAGAGGGAGTCGGAAGTGATAGGATGCAGCCGGCAGTGGAGAGAAGCTGCGCATGTTTGAATAATTTATTTTGCGAATATAATAAATTAAAATCTTTATTGGTTTCATTCATTTATTTTACACCGTTTAAGGCTGGTTGACCAAACCCTTCCTCATCATTCAATTTCTATATAAAAAAAAATGTGGCAGTAGTTGTTGCAATTATTATGACCATGAATTGCACTCAGCATGGATCGCAGTATTACTTCTGAAATATTTTTAGCATCTTGCTGATCACGCAGCTGCAGCGGCAACAAGACCAGTTAAGTTGGCCGTTGCGTTTAGGAGAACTGCTTAACATTTAAAGGATATTTTTTAAAGGATATTTGAAAACTCGCAGTCAGATACTCGAGAATTCATTTATTTATGACTTGTAGGAGTGATAATTAGTTCTTATTCAGAGGTCTAATATTGTCAAAGATGGAACGTCACATATTTCCGTACTTCTTTCAGTAGGTCAAATAATAATTATTTATAAATACGAGTTTAACATAAATAATTACGAATCAGTTTCACCTGTCGACCTCTCTGCGAGGATTTCGTTTTGTTGGATGACTTTGCAGTTAGGGATGCTTCGTCTAGCTCTGCATTTTCAAAACTGAACAATAGTACTTTGTCAATAGTTGTTGCGTAACATTTTTGTCGTTACACTTTAATTCAGAAGTATTTCTCTCAGCAGTTTTCTAGTATAGAATTTATTTTGTAACAGTGAAGAAAGTTAACAGTTTTGTTTTTCATTATGTATTATTTTATTTGTTGCTACACTGACAATGAAAACTAGAGCACAAGCACGAATGGACAACACTGTAGAGACAGCTTCAAATGAAGTGTCGGAAAATTTGAGATACAGTTTAAAACATTCTTGTCAGTGTAATGAAGTCAGGGAACTTTTGAACAATACTGTGAATGATCAAGAGTGCAGGCTATTATTTTCCAGACATGCGTGACGTACTGCAGAGAGCTACACGCACTTTAGGTGATCGCATTCCGATTTTGTATGAGAGATTCAGGTATTGATTCTACTTCTACAGAGCAAAATAATCTTGTCTTCTCTTTCAATAATAATGTTACACAATTAGTGCTAGCTCAAATTTAAGAGATGAGAAAATCCAATAATGAGTGATTTTGGTAAACATTTTTGGAATACAGTGATCAATAGATTATTATATTTTGACTAAAGTTCAGTCTTGATCACAAAATTTATGTTTCAATGACATAGGTAACCGGATTCGGTTATTTTTACATAACCATCATCAGACCTGTGGATTAATTTTAGGAAATACTAGAAACCAATCTTTAAATAAAATGAAAGTGTCAACTGATGTCAGAATTTAACAAGATAAAATAAAATTAATTATACCCATGGCTCCCTTAGGATGGTAGGCGGAGCTCTCCTCAGCTGCTATGAAGTTAACTGATGGTTATGAGTGCTGAGCACAAGCTTAAATATGCAGAGGCTCCGCCTACTTCCTGTCACACTACTTCACAACTGCCAATCAGCGTTCATAATATGACGCCATCGTCAAAGTATAAAAGTAGGAAATACACTAATAACGTAAAATTGATTCATTTAAAATGTCTGATTAATAGATAGTTAGTATATGTACAGCTTATTTATATTTTACATAAAGACAGTAAACTACAATGTGTAATAGTTGTGCCCTCTATGGGCAACCTTAATACTATTACAGTGTCAGTTACATAAAAGATGTGAAAGTCCTTGGAGTTGTGGTATATATCGATTATACCGAGTCGCCTACATCACATTTGCATCTTTGTTGGATGCTGCAGAATCGTATTACTTTAACTGTAGTTTTCATAGCAATACTCTTTATAGCAGTAGGGTAGCAGCCAAGAGTACGTTCCGCATTATGTATGTCTGAATTTCTGATGAGACCGCTGATTTTTTATTTTTTTTATATATTTTTTTATACCTGTCAGGCCTGACAAGTATAAAATAGCATTTTTTTAAGTCGACGATACACCGAATACTAAAATTACCGCTAGAACCTAATGAGATCAAGAAGGAAATGACCATCTCAAAACAAATTGCAAAAACCAACTCTTTCGACACACGACACGTAGATATCATTTTTAATAAAGTGCAACGATCACAAAGTACTCCACTAATAGGTAATCCAAAATATATGAAGATGACATATATGGGAAACATATCAGATAGAATTACTAATTTATTCAAAAATTCTGGAATAATAATAGTATTTACAACTGACAATACTTTACAACAAAAATTAAGACTTACCATAAGCAAAGATAATGGAAAATTTACCAGATCAGGAGTGTACAAAATACAATATACAGACTGTGAGAAAATATACATCGGCCAAACAGGTCGAAATTTTGCAGTAAGGTACAAAGAACATACGTCGGGTACCTCATGAACAAGGTCTGTATTCGGCCATCATATAGCATTCAATAATCATGCTGAGGGGACAGTAGAGCAGAATTTACAAGTTCTTCATTATGCAAATAAAGGCTTACTTATGAATATCTTAAAAGAAATCGAGATATATGCTCATTTGAAAACCAAATCATCAATGCTGTTCAATGAACAATTAGATTTTCGCGAAAAATTTTTTTACGACCTTTTTGATGAAATTTTATAATAAAAGCACCTACTCTTTTGTTTTAAAATATAAGACTAGTTATACCCATAGCAAAAGCTATATATGTAAAATATGCTGTACAACATATAAGAATTTTATTAAATTGACATTGATTATTATAAAAACTATTACATAGATGAGTTCTAAAAAAAAAAAATTTATCAGCGGTCTCATCAGTTATTCAGCCATACATAGTGCGGAACGTACTCTTGGCTGCTACCCTACTGCTATAAAGAATATTGCTATGAAAACTACAGTTAAAGTAATACGATTCTGCAGCATCCAACATAGATGCAATTGTGATGTAGGCGACTCGGCATAATCGATATATACCACAACTCCAAGGACTTTCACATCTTTGATGTAGCTGACACTGTAATAGTATTAAGGTTGCCCATAGAGGACACAACTATTACACATCGTAGTTTACTGTCTTTATGTAAAATATAAATAAGCTGTACACATACTAACTGTCTGTTAATCAGACATTTTAAATGAATCAATTTTACGTTATTAGTGTATCTCCTACTTTTATACTTTGACGATGGCGTCATATTATGAACGCTGATTGGCATTTGTGAAGTTGTGTGGCAGGAAGTAGGCGGAGCCTCCGCATATTTAAGCTCATGCTCAGCACTCACAACCATCAGTTAACTTCGTAGCAGCTGAGGAGAGCTCCGCCTACCATCCTAAGGGAGCCATGGGTATAATTAATTTTATTTTATCTTGATAAATTTTGACGTCATTAGATACTTTCATTTTATTTAAAGATTGGTTTCTAGTATTTCCTAAAATTAATACACAGGTCTGATGATGGTTATGTAAAAATAACCGAATTCGGTTACCTATATCATTGAAACATAATTGGTGTGATCAAGACTGAACTTTAGTCAAAGTACAATAATGAGTGGTTTAAAAAATCTAATAACGAAAACGAGAATTTAGTAATGAGATTACAAAATTAACAGCGAATTTGCTGCGAGATCAAAAAATCTAGTAGCAAACAGGAGCAAAAATTCAAGCTACAGTAAGAGGTCTTCAAATTGTTTCATGACGAGATAAATGACAAGATCAACGTATCTAGTAGCAAATATGGAGAGAACTTCAAATTCTATTGGGATGAGATTAATAATATAAATCATAAATTGGTGGAAATCTCAGAACGGTTGAAAACTCATATACACAAGGATCTCTGGTATCAATAATCTTGGTCCAGACTTGATCATGTACAATCTGTTGATATTGTTGAGTTGAGACAAAAGAGGTCAGAACAAGAAATTCCAATAGAGGAAATAGCACAAAAGTTAGAATCATTACAGTTACAGATTAACACTGAAGTTTCAAAGACTCAAATTCAATTGATGACTGTTGCAAAATGTGTTGAAGAATTATCCTAGAGACTGACGCAGACTAAAAATGATTCAGGCAGAAGGTCAGATGTTACTCATCGGGTTCCGTTCTCTGATTCCGAAGTATTTCAGTCCCTGCACCGTTTTAAAGAAGGGTAAATGATCAGTGAAATAAACGTGACGTAATAAAGACACAGGAACAGCTTGCCAATATCAAAGAAAAGATTGCTCACGATAACGATACCTGTATGTCCAATAATTATCATGATAGAAATAACAAAGAACGCACTAATCCTGGAAATACTAATCCCTTCTCTCGTGAGCGTGATATGTTTGCAGGACACAATGACTGGAATGCGAGTTGGTGTAAGAACAAAGTCGTGAGCTCAGAAAAACTATGGTTTTGATTTCAAACCTCTTCTCACAGTACACAAATGTAAGAGTTTTCACAATGCTGGCAATGAAATTCACTCTAGGGAGTGGTTATAACAAACATTATTTTTATCACCAACATGGTCAATTGGTCACAAACTTGAATACTTTTCCGCTTATCTCGAAGGAGAACCTACGAGAAGAATGAGATTGATTGCACGCGAATGTCACATGCACATTGATTTTTATAACGCATTCTTGTCCGCTTACTGGACTGAAACAACTCAAGATCGTATGAAACATAACGTGATTATGATGCAAAATTATGAACAGCTGAATCTTTCTTTCACTTTGGAAACATGATGCGCGTGAACAATTGTTCAACTAGTTCGTACAGTCTGTCGGGATTAATCCTCATTTGTCTGACTAAATTACCTATCAGATTAAGCCATATAGTTTTGGTAGGACATTGTAAGGATGACTTGCAAGCTTTTTGAGCTCTTTTGCAATAACTTGATTTGACAATAATGACAGACACAAAGAGACAATAACAATCAATATTGGGAAAATTTTCGCCAGCGCTTAACCGAAAACATAGATGGAATTAGAGTGAACGTTATGTTGAGAGACGTGACGATAACAGGCATGATATGAGACATAAGACCTACAGTACAGATTGCAGACGTTCCAGTAATGGTTGTTGACCGCCTGGCGAAAGAGGCCACCAGTACACCATCTCTGGAGATTGGCCTCCCGGCGACTGATTTGCAGGCAATCTTACGCCGCAAAATTTTCGAACTATGGGACACTGAATGGCGCAACCTGCCGGTGCCAAACAAACCCCGTCCTATCAAGCAGACGACGACTGTGTGGCGGTCATCCATGCGGGTCTCTCGCAAGGAGTCTGTTGTCCTCTGCCGGCTGGGCATTGGGCACACTCGGCTGACTCACTGCCACCTACTGCGCCCTGTCTATGTCTCTGCGGCTCCGTTTTGTCTGTGGTCCACATTTTGTTGGAGGTCGCCTTTTAACTGTGCTCAGGCAGACGTTAGCGCTGCCTGATACGCTCCCTGCCCTTTTAGCAGATGACTCTGCCATTGCGGACTTAGTTTTGCGTTTTATTCTGGCAGGGGGCTTTTATCACATGATCTAAGTGTTTGTCTATATTTTGTGCCGAGTCTGGCCTTTGGCCTACGATTTTAGTCTGCATTTTTAATGTGTTCTCGGTGCTTGGCTTTTCCTTTTATGTCTCTATGGTCGGCCAACCACTGTCACACTCTGTGTGATTTTAATTTGTCGTGTCTGTTCTTTGTCTGCGTTTTTCTTGTCCTGTATCGTCTGTTGTCGCCATTATCCGTTTCTTTTTTTTTACTCTGTGTGGGTGTTTTTAAGTTTTGGAACAAGGGACCGACGACCGCTGCAGTCTGGTCCCTTTAATCCCACAAACCAACCAACCAGTAATAATTCTCATGACCGGAATTATCAGTACAGGAATAGAGATCGCAGATCGCATGAACATAGATATTATGGCAAGGAAGATAATTTCAGATGTAATGGTAATGACAGAGTAAATAGAAACTGGCGTGTCCACACAAATTTTGATTCAGAACGTGGTGCTCAGGTTGTAGAAATCAGGGCATCGAGCCTGCAGGACAGTGATACTAACTACAGTTACACAAGACCATATAATTATTACCACAGATCAAATCAAAACTGATGTGATTGCAGAAATTCAAATTCTGAGCGTGGTGCAATTATAGAAAACGGACCGCTCAACCCACACAACTCAAGGCAAAATGAGTAGACAAACCAAGGACTAGCAGCCACACCTGCAAACTAACCATTTGCAGTTGCTGACAGTTTGCACACGAACCATATTAATTTTGTAGGTTCTGATGATATTAGAGATACTTTGTGACAAGATAATGACGACTGTGATACTGCATTTGTACATCCTATTGTAAATATTTTAGTAAGAAATGTTTCACTTTCTGCTGTAGTTTATTCTGGTAGCCTAGTTAATGTGATTACTGAGACAATGTTTAGTAAATGTGCTCAATCAGCTGTTTGTCCAAATTTTCATAAATTAAGAACTAGATTGAAGGGAGTGATTCAAGGAAAGGGTGAAGATGTACATAGTGAAACGTCGTTAGTTTTGATGTGTCAGGGACACAAATTTTATGGAAATTTTCTCATAGTCCCTCTTTTGTCAACAGAAGCAATTTTGGGTGAAGAGTTTCTGTGTAAATATAGAGCGATGTTAAATTTTTGCGATGCTGAAGTAATTTTACAAGTAAATTACGTACTTGTGTCGCTTAAATTTCAAGGTTGGTTGACAAAGATATGAGTTGTTTGCGTTTTCTTTTTGCGCTCGAGGCGCAACACTCACTGAATATGTCTGACGATTGCATGAACGACTGAATCTGAACAATCTATTACCATAGAATAGTTAAGTAAAAACAAAAGCATTCAGAGATGAAGTAGATTCTGATGCACACACACATGAATTATTAGAAATTTTTCAGTCACATTATAAAGTTTATTCTCACAAGACAAGAACTACTCGAAATTTTGTTTATGAATTCAAGGTTAAGGAACAGAAAAAAATTTTCCACCACCTATGTTATTCCGTTGACATATAGAGAAAAGGTTAAGCAAGAAACACGATCGATGCAAGATCAAGGAATAATTGAGCATGCTGTAAGTTCATACAGCAGCCCTGTTACACATCGTTAAAAAGAAACACAATTGTATTAGACTCCTTCACGATTCCAGAGAGGTCAACACTATAATACAACCAGAAACAGATGGAACACAAACGGAAGTCAAATTATTACAGAAATTTCTTGGTGTTAAGGTAAGGTCTTCTCTTAATTTTTGATCTAGTTTTTGGGAAATCTAATTACATTTTGAATGTAGGAAGTATATGGCCATCCTCTGTTTTGGAAACTGTTACCAATTTCGAAAACTAGCATTTGGTCTCAATCATTAATTTACTATATTTATCCGAGACCTGAATACTATCTTACCTAAGCATTTAAAAGAGAGGATCACCAACTTTGTTGATGGCATTTTGGTTGCGGATTTTTCGTGGACAGAAGACGTTGAGGTACTGAGCGAGCTATTACAGATATTTCTTGAGCATGGTATTACAGTCAATTTATAAAAATCAGAATAATTTTCTTGGGCACATTGTCTCTATGAAGCTATATCACCTAACCCGGAAAACCTGAAAGCACTTGAAGAAAAGCCTGTACATATAAACAAACGACCGCTTAGAGGATTCTTGGATCTTGTGAATTTTTAACGTTTCATCTGCTTAGATAGCTTATCTTCATCTAGACTATGTCAATTCACGGGTAAGGATACAGTTTGGGACTGGGATGATGTTGCCCAGACCGAATGTGATGATCTAACAACTGTATTCCTTATGCGCCCATATTACCGCATCCTGATATATCCCTTGATATTCGCCTTTCGACGGATAGTTCAAAATCTGGTCTTGCTGTATACTTGTCTCAAGAAATTGTAGAAAATGGTATTCTGATACAGAAGAGAATAGCTTTCGCCAGTCAAGTCGTAACCAAAGCAGACTGCAACTATTTTGTCAGTGAGCTCGAAGCATTAGCCATAGTTTGGGCATCTGATAAATTTCGTTACTTTCTACACACGCTGAGGTATATATCGAAAATCGGGCACCTCGGTTTCTTGTGCCAGCTGAACTAAATCATGATAGTATAAGACGTTGGACTTTCCTCCTTCAGGAATTCAGTTTTACTGTGACTTACATTAGGGTTCCAGAAAACATTGTTGTTGATGCACTTTGACGTGCACCTGTTGGTTTAGTCCAAAGTAATGAGGAAGACTGCAAAGAAAATAATTTTTCTTTGATGTATGTGCAAAAAGTAGCCTTTGAAAACTTTATTTCATTTTCGTTATCTCATAGAGCTCATGAACTGGAGAAAGATCCAATTTGGAATTAGATAAGGGAGAAACAGCAGAACAAACCAAATACTGCGACAAGACAGTTCTACCTTGTACATAGCAACATTTTATTCAGGCGTAGATGTCCTGACAGTCTTATCTGGGTATTACTCATTGCAGACAAACTCGTCAACAAACTCATGTGGTACATACATCTCAGATACACACACGTCAGTGCTAAGAATTGTTCTTCAAAATTATAGGATACATGTTACTTCAACAATATGGACAAGCGCATTTGTACTGTCCTGGTAAAATGCAAACTGTGCCAGAAGGCAAACCACCAACCGTTATGCACAGAACACCACTATTTCCGATCATTCCTGTGAAACTAAGATAATACGCTGCTGTTGACATTTTCGGTCCTGTCACGAAATCTAAACATGGTCATTCATTTGTTTATGTAGCTGTTGAGCTTACCTTTAAATTTGGGTCATTCACACCATTACGGAAGCTACTGCAAAATGTCTTTCCCTAGCATTTGCGAATAGTTGTCTGAAGGAAGTAAGGCTTGTTGGCAAAGTAATTTCTGATAATGGCCCACAATTCCGTTCTAAGACATGGCTAAACACTTTGAGGCAAAAATTAAACCAACATTTATATCACGTTTGAATCTTGTAACCCTTCACAACGCTTTATGAAAGATTGTACTGCTGCCGTCAACACAGCAATTGGAATTTAGACCTATCTCATTTTCAAAATATTATTAACGAACTGTTGAATAATTGTACAACTTTGCCTGCACTCTTAAAAAATAAAGCGTCACCATATCGTATAAAACAGTTAGCAGCCTTCCCTGCACAAGGATGTTTAAGACACTGTGAAACAATTAATTTAGCATTGCAAAACATCAAGAAAGACTCAGAGGAAAGGAAGACAGTTACAGAATTCACGAGTGAACATCAAGAGTTTACAGATGGATCATAAATTGTTGTTCAAACAGCGTAGTTATTCTCATAAAGGAAAGTTCTAAGGAGTAAGAAGTTTTTCTTGGTGTATGAAGATCACTTTCGCATATGGCTAATCGCATATGCAAATACCGTGAAACTTGAAATCATACACACACGTGCATCACTAGGTCTTCACCAGGTATTGAATATCAAAGTGTACAAGGAATAGTAGCCTAAGAGATGTGTGCTTTGGTAAACACATGCTGTGGCGAGCATAGGTGCCCTGATATTACAGTGCATTTTCTTACCTTAGCTTTAGAACAGTTTCATACTTTTCGATTAATCTTTATGGCTCTTAATTACCTCTTTTGTCAGTGTACTTAATAGGGAACATTAATGAATAACGATGATCTATGATTTGTGTTGTTTGAAAATGAGTAATTTGAATTTGCTAAGTATAGTCTGACAATGTGATAATACAGTGGAAATTGCCAATATTTTGCATCTATATTTTGCCTATGACAATATGGAAACGGTAAGCCATCTCTGAACAATTTGTATTCACTTTTGTATTATTCTGAGTTTGCTGGTGAAGTATCTACCTGAAAAGTAAATCTGTTATCTTTTTTCAGTTTTCTTTTGAGGTCTTGGTATAGTAGACATGGTTTTGAGGTAGTAGCATAATCATTTTTTTTTCTTCAGGAAGGTAGTTTGCACATATCATGAAAATTCTTGTGCCTTGTGGTAACTGGTGATGTACGTTTTGTTTTACCCTTACCAGACAGAATAGTGTGTTATTTTCCAGAAAGTGCATGAGATGACTTTTTCTCTAGGTGCATATTTGTGAAGTATGTTATGAATTCTAGAGGAATAACTGCTGACTTTACTTTGAATGACTGTGTATGAGTGGTTCTGAACTGAGAAAAGTATTTCTAATGGGCAGTAGGTTGAGTAGGAATGTTTCTGACTGATGCTTGTTCTTCTATGTAGGAAGTATTTCGAAGAATGAAAATTTCAGAGATGTATTCATACACATGACGAATCTAAGCAATACTATATGATATAGATATGAAGTATGGTGAGGAATTTTGTTTTAAGATTGCCATGTGGGGCTTTTGAAGTCGTTATGGTTTATTATGGTGCAAGTCGGTATATTATGGTTCAGATATGATGTATTACGTCAAGTGGATTATCAAATTATGCTGATGGTTAATGAAACATATTGTTGTGAAGAAGACAGACGAAGCATTATATATGATTTACTGAGGAAGCATTTTTGCAGCTATTTATGGAAAAGGACAAGGTAAGGATTGTAACCCCTGTAAACAAAGAAACCAACATCTATAGTAGTTACATGGATGTTCTGTTTGTGCACACTTTATTCGAAGGTAAGGCCATAATGATATTTTCAAAAGAGTTTTACTTTGTGTTGAAATGATTTCTGAGAGTACAGTACTATTGAAGTTTTGTTACTACTAACAAAATGAATTATCATCTTAAGGGCAATCGATTATGGAAATAAAACCAATTACAGTTTGGGATTCCAATCATACCTTCTACATCCGTTGAAAACTCCAGAAAACACGAAACTCTTATTTGTATGAAACATCAGCATTGCAGACAACACGTTTTCTTTTCTCCTACTTGGAGATAAAAGTGCAAGTGTGGACTTATCTGTCCAGTAATGAGCATGGATAGTTTTACAAAGACTTTTTCTCTACTGTTGAGGTATGTGTGAAATGAATCTTCTACCTTCAAGAAGTGGTAAAATAAAATTGTCTCAGTGAAAAATTTTGTTTTTTCCTATTACTGTTTACACTTACTATACTTTATTTCTTGTGTATAACATGATCATAATTGGATTTTTCTCTATTGCTTAAGTAATAATAAGAATAAAGAGCTCTATGCATCTGTATGAGCTAAACAATATTCTCAGATAGGAGTATAGCTTACGTAGCGAGCAAGTTACATTCTAACAATACTAACATTGCAGTGGTCGGTCATGGAGAATTAGACATTCCGAAACACCCAGTCGTGTTAAAGTCGTTGATCCGTGACTTGTATATAATAATTTATTGCATTTTGACAACTTTTTCTTTTCAGCTTGTAGTATTTTCAAGCCTTGATGTTTATTGATCAGCTTCATTTTTATACATTTTGTAATATATTTGCACAATAAGTTACTTTAATACTTTAGTGGCTTTCTGTTTAAACAATTTATTTCAGACTTGATTCTGCTGTGGCAGTGATGTAGTGTCAACATACTGAATCTCAAGAGAAGTTGTTTGTCTCAGTTTCAGTTATCAAACTATATCTTTCAGCTACCACTAAAGATTTACTACTGAAGATTTCTCCTCGAACAGTGTTGCATCTTAGAGTAAGTTATGACAGTATTAGTTGCTATGTAAGATATGTTTTTTTCCAATTTTTTATATATTTTGCAGTTGTAATGTCCTATGTATGACCATATTATCCTGACTCCATAAGATTACGACTCCATTCATTCTGACCCCATACAGTTCTGACTCCACACACAAACGTTTAATAACTTACGATTCTGACCTTTTGATGCTACTTACTAATTCTGTTCGATGATCATCATATAAACATTACTTTCATTTTTATAAATGAAATAGTTATACTAAAATAAAAAATAAATACGTGTGATAATCACAGACCCATTAACCAGTGACTGAATGTGTACTGAGCTATTAGAACTAAACTGAATATACAGTCATAAGAAACGACATTTAGTCAGAACTGTATGGGGTCTGAATCGAATGGAGTCATAATCTTATGGAGTCAGCATCGTATGGTCATACATAGGTCATCACAACTGCAAAATAAACACAAAATTGGAAAAAACATATCTTACAAAGCAACTAATACTGTCATAACTTTAGTAAGATTTTCAGCCACTTGTGTAATAGCTCTCTGGAACAGGGCATTTTCCCTGATAGACTGAAATATGCTATTGTTATAGCTTTGCATAAAAAAGGGATCGATCTGATGTCAACAATTACCGTCCAATCTCCCTTCTAACAGCTTTATCCACAATTTTTGAGAAAGTAATGTATTCAAGAGTAGCTTCACATATCTGTAAAAATGAAGTACTAACAAAATGTCAGTTTGGTTTCCAGAAAGGTATTTCAACAGAAAAGGCCATATATGCTTTCACCAATCAAATTTTGAATGATCTGAATAACTGAACACCACCCATTGGGATTTTTTGTGATCTATCAAAGGCTTTTGATTGTGTAAATGATGAAATTCTGCTAGACAAGCTCAAGTATTGTGGCATGAGTGGGACAGTGCACAAATTGTTTAATTCATACCTAACTGGAACAGTGCAGAAAGTTGAAATAAGCAGTTCTCATAATATGCAAAGATCAGCACATTCCTCAAACTGTGGAACTATCAAGAATGGGGTTCCACAGGGGTCAGTCTTGGGTCCTTTGTTGTTCTTAATATATATTAATGACTTGCCATTCTATATTCATGAAGCGGCAAAGTTAGTTGTCTTTGCTGATGATACAAGTATAGTAATCACACCTGACAAACAAGAATTAACTGATGAAATTGTCAATAATGTCTTTCAGAAAATTACTAAGTGGCTCCTTGTAAACGGACTCTCACTGAATTTTGATAAGACGCAGTACATACAGTTCCGCACAGTAAATGGTATGACACCATTGTTAAATATAGACCTTAATCAGAAGCATATATCTAAGGTACAATATTCAAAATTTTTATGTGCGTCCATTGATGAGAGATTAAATTGGAAGAAACACATTGATGATCTGCTGAAACGTTTGAGTTCAGCTACTTATGCAATAAGGGTCATTGCAAATTTTGGTGATAAACATCTTAGTAAATTACCTTACTACGCCTATTTTCACTCACTGCTTGCATATGGCATCATATTTTGGGGTAATTCATCACTGAGGAATAAAGTATTTATTGCACAAAAGCGTGTAATCAGAATAATAGCTGGAGTCCACCCAAGATCGTCCTGCAGACATTTATTTAAGGATCTAGGTATATTCACAGTAGCTTCTCAGTATATATACCCTCTTATGAAATTTGTTATTAACAACCAAACACAATTCAAAAGTAATAGCAGTGTGCATAACTACAACACTAGGAGAAAGGATGATCTTCACTATTCAAGATTAAATCTAACTTTGGCACAGAAAGGGGTGAATTACACTGTCACTAAACTCTTTGGTCACTTACCAAATAGTATCAAAAGTCTGTCAGATAACCAACGAGTATTTAAGAATAAATTAAAAGAATTTCTGAATGACAACTCCTTCTACTCCATAGAGGAATTTTTAGATATAAATTAAGAAAAAAACCAAACAAAAAAATTATAAAATAAAATAAAAAAACAAAAAAATAAAAAATTTGTTACATTAACTTAATTATGTTGTTAAATTAACTTAATTATGTAATGTATTGGAAAATTTGACTCGTTCCACATCATTACAAAATATCATATTCATGATCCATGAAACTATTATTAATCTAATCTAATCTAATCTAATTAGCTAACTTACGTTGACTGGAGCACAAGTCATTTATTCTGCATAAAAAGGAATTCCATATATACTCACATATATGTTTCGTTAAATATGCACACAGAAATTGGATTATATGAACTTCATATTTTGATTGTTTATCCGTAGTTTTACTTTGTATGTGAATGTATCTTCGAACAATGCTAATTTTCTATTGTATGATAATTTAAAACAAATGTTATTACTATGTACATATCAAATCTAGGATCTGCAATTAATTGTAGCATTTTTATATATGTCATCATTACATTCTTTGGACAAATCTCTATGTCATTCAGTGATGTTATATGTC
This sequence comes from Schistocerca piceifrons, assembly GCF_021461385.2. Lineage (NCBI taxonomy): Eukaryota > Metazoa > Arthropoda > Insecta > Orthoptera > Acrididae > Schistocerca > Schistocerca piceifrons. Next base: position 13,812,241 of record NC_060143.1, read on the forward strand.
ACATTCTGTGTGTTCTGGATCAAAACATGTACTTTATGGTATGTTGTGTATTGTACCATCAGAAAATGAAATTTATGTAGAGCAAATCTGCCACTATGTGGCTGGCTTAAACTTAATATTTGCAGTTGTACTTCAAGAAACTTACACCATTTATGTAATTATTGTGGTCATAAATATTTTGAGTCATTTACTGACCGCTGAGCTTATGTAACTATTCACATAATGTTGACTTTTATATTCAAGTGTATATAACCTACTATTACTCATTTATTCATTATATTGGTTTCTGTTATTGTGCTGTTCAGGGTGAGTCACTAACTATTGCCACCAAAAATGTCTCCGAAAGTATAATAGGAGCTGAAGAGTTTGTGGAACAAAAGTTATATGGGACATCGGAGTCCATAATGATAACGTTGGATTTTTGTTGCTGGATGAGGTTGCTTCAGAGATATGAATGTCAACTTTAAAAAAAAAAGGGGGGGATGCTATAATTTGGTAGCTTATTTTCTGGTAACGGCTATCGAGACAAATCGAATGATGTGTAACTGTAAGGTCTTTGAAGGACAAAGAAGGTCACAAAGATGGCATGTACGTCCATTTACAGAAAGTATCAATGCAGTTCTGCAATCTTCTTATCATGTATTGAGTAGTATTCCTTATCACATCAGTACTTATCGAAGCGCTTGCTCTGACAATTCTCTCTCGTATATTTTCAGGTGTAGTTGGAATGTCTGTGTAAACAATCTCTTTTACGAATCCCCACAAGAAAAAATCCAGAGGCGTCATGTCTGGCGAATGAGCCGGCCACGACACATCTCCTCCGCCTCCAATCCAACGATTTGGGAATTGTCTCTGCAACTCATTTCTAGCGAAAAATGTGCCGGTCACCCATCGTGTTGATACCACATTCTGTTCTTGTTCCTAAAGGTATTTCTTCCAATAACAGACCTAATGTTTCTTGTGGGAATGCGGTGTACTTCCTACCATTAAGACTGCCTTCGATGAAATAGGGACCTATAATTCTGTCCTCCAGAATCCCACACCATACATTGAGCCGCCGCCAACATAGATTTTCAGTTGCCCAATAATGCATGTTATACAGATTAACATTTCTATGGTTCGTGAATGTACCAATTTCCGTTTCCTCGTTAGCAACTTTCCTTTGCCGGATATCTTTCCGATGCGTTAAAGATCTAGTTGTTCTCAATTTATCATACACATATTAAAATGTACAACGTGTAGTGTGAGTACATTGAGGATATCTTTCAGCGTATAACTCTCTAGGTCTCACTGCATTTCGTTGGCATTATCCGTAAATGAGAAGCATATCGACTTGTTCTTCGACGGAATACATCATTCACATTCACCTGATTCGATGCTACTCGTGTTATCGTTCCTAATAGAGTATTGCGAAGCCATCGAATGGTGTTTACATGTCAATGGCACATTAGATAGATACGCCGTATTTGGCTAATATTTACTATTTGCACAATATACGAAATAAATTGTCAGAGCATGTCCTACGATAAGTGCCAAAGTGATAAGGAATACCACTCAATCCATGATAAGAAAATAGCAGCACTTCATTGGTACCACTGGTCATCACTTCTGTAAATGGACGTTCATGCCACCCTTGTGACCTTCACTGAATTTCAAAGGCGTTAATGTTACACATGACCTTCGTATCTCTGACACGACCCCACCTAGCAACAAAAAATCAGCGTAATAATACGGCCCCCGTGGTCCCATGCAACATTTGTCCCACAAACTGTTCAACTACTTTCATAGTTTTGGAGTTATTCTAGCTGGCAATAGTTAGTGACTCACCCTATATATAAAACTTTTGGCCTTCTATGTCAATTATGAGAAGCTGTTTTCTTAAACGAATACAATGTCAAAGATTTTATGATCTTCATTATTTATTTATTTTGCAATTCTATGCAATATTTGTATCTACACAACTGAAAGACTTTTTTACACTCTTAGAAAACTATAAATAACGTTTTGTTATCCCATCAAATGAAGTACTATCAGTGACACGTGGAAATCAATGCTTATATGTGCAAGACGATACTTGTTTTCTTTTTTCTTTTTTTTTGGCAACAATGTACAGCTTATCAATTTCCTATTATGTAAATAACTTATGTAATCTTACGCTTATGTTTATGTATCCTACCACTTTTGTGAAATATCTGACTGCGGAAAACAGGAGACCTAAAATTGGAAATGACATCATACAGAAATCAACAAGCACTATATACAGAATGAGATTTTCGCTCTGAAGCGGAGTGTGCGCCGATATGAAACTTCCTGGCAGATTAAAAATGTGTGCCGGACCGAGACTCGAACTCGGGACCTATGCCTTTCACGGGCAAGTGCTCTACCAACTGAACTACCCAAGTATCGTAGCCAGATACTTGAGAAATGGTTTATTTATCATTTGTAAGAATAATAATTTTTGTTTCTATTTGTTCACGATCTGACTGCTGTTATTCGCAAAAATGCAATGTCACATATTTCCGTAAGTCTTCCAGCGGAACACATAGTAATTATAAATTCGGACGAGTTTTTAAAATAAAAAAACAATGGCAAGTAAATGTCAGCGTTAGTAATGACCATTATGTAAAGAGCAACTGCATTTTAATGTTGAAACAGTAAGGTTACTTTCCAAATGTGGATCGACGAATTAGGATAGTTTTAGTAAAGTGTATCTTTCATAGAAACGAAGTTGAAAAAGTGTTCATAACTCTTAAGGTATTCATTATAAAGTACATGTTTACTAGTTGTTTTTGACTTACTCTTGTACATTTACTTCTGCACCTGCATCATGCTCCGCAGGTCAACTAATGGTGTTTGGCGGAGTAGTGCATTGGAAGAATGACTGTCGGTAAGCCTCTGTATTGGCTTTAATTTCTCGAATTTTCTCCTCATGGTCACTACACGAGACGCATGTGGGGGGAAGTAATATGTTGTCCGATTATTCCCACAAAGTGCTTTCTCGAAATTGCAGTAGTAAATCTCTTCGTGATGCACAACGACTCTCTTGTAACGTCTGTCAGTGGAGTTTGTTGAACATCTCCGGATAGTTCTCGTACCGACTAAACGATTCCGTGACGAAACGTGCCACTCTTTGTTGGATCTTCTCTATCTCTTCTATCAATCCTATGCGATAGGGATCCTAGATAGGTGAACAACGCTCAAGAATCGGCCACTTCCTTCGTGGATGGGTTACATTTCCTTAAGATTCATCCCATGAATCCCAGTCTGGCATCTGCTTTCCCCACCATTTGTTTTATGTGGTCATTCCACTTAAGGTCGTTCTGGATAGTTACTCGTAGATATTTTACGGCAGATACTGTGTCCAGCGGTTTGATATTAATAGAGCAGTTACCAGTAGTGGATCTCTTTTCCTAAGTATGCGCAATACGTTACATTTATTTATGACCAGGATCAACTGCCAGAGCCTGCACCATTCTCCGGAGGTCATTTTCCAAATCTTTACTGTTCCTACTTTGTTATAGACAACCGCACCACCTGTGAGTAGCCTTATAGAGCATTCGATGTTTACTAATACATAATAACCGTCCTATCGCACTTCCTGACGGTACTCCGGAAATTAACTTTAGATCTGTAGATTTTGTACCACTAAGAGCGACTTCTTGAGTTCTGTATGCAAGGAAGTCTTCAACCCAGTTGCAAATCTACTCCGATACTCGATTAGCTCGAATGTTTTTCATAATCGGTTCTGCGGGACTATGCCAAATATCTTCCTGAAGCAAAGAAACACTGCATAAACCTGAACGCCGGTGTCTATGGCGCTGTGGGTTTCATGGAGGAACAGAGCCAGCTGAGTTTCACAGAATCTCTGTTTTCAGAATCCATATTGATTTTTATAGAGGAAATTTTACTTACCTAAGAATTTAATAATTTTTCAGCACAAAACATATTTATAATTCTGCAATAGATTGACGTCAACGATATGAGTCCATAATTGTGTGCATCTGTCCCACAGCCCTTCTTAAACACGTGTATGACTTGTGTTACTAGCTGGGTACCATACGCTGCTCAAACGATCAACGATAAATTACTACTAGAAGGGGAGCAAATTCGCAGAACCTTTCTAGAATGTAATAGGTATCTCGGCTGGCCCTGACACCTTTTCATTACCAAGAGATTGTAGTTGTCTTTCTATTCCGCTGGCGGTTATCTCAGTACCTGCCATTTCGACATTCTTACGACTATTGAAAGAAGAGACCACTTTACGATCTTCTGCGGTGAAACAATTTCGGAAGAACGGATTAAGTATTTCAACTTTCTCTCTGTTATCTTCCGTTTCGGAACCAATATGGTCACTGACTGAATAAACATAAGATTTTGACCCACTTACTGATATTACACATGACCAAAACCTTTTAGAGTTTTTACTCAGATAGGTTGGCAAAGTCTTACTTCCAAAGTAACTGAACACTTCTCTCATTGCTCCTCTTACGCTCATCTTCGCTTCGTTTGGTTTTTTGTTTATCAGCTAGGTTTTCACTTATCTTGAATCTGAGATGAAGTTCTCTTTGTTTTCGTAGTAGTTTCCTAACACGGCTGTTAAACCATGGTGGGTCTTTCCCATCCCTTCAAATCTTACTCGGAACATATTTGTAGAGTGCGTATTGCACAACTCCTTTGAATTTTTTTCCTTTTTTTCCATATCTTCGTCCTCATCACCGAATATTGGATGGTGACTGCTCAGCCTCTCTGAAACTGGTATGCTGTCACTCTTGCTAAGCAAAATTATCTTCGTACCTTTAACACTCTTTGTTAGACCATTGTCATAGATGACATCACAGCCGTATAATCACTGATATCTTGCTCTATGTTAACTCATTCGATAAGTTCAGGCCTGTTTCTTACCAGGAGGCCTGAAAAGCTACCCTCACTAGTTGGTTCTCTATCTGCTCAAAACAATTTTCGGACAACACATCCAGAACAATTCATACGAATCCTTGTCTCTGGCAAAAGTTTTGATAGCATAATACTCCCAGTCTATACCTGACCCTGAAGTTTGTAGGTGTTTTTTTTGGGGGGGGGGGGCACCCTGTATATTGAATACAGACGCACACCCATGTATCGCAAACAGTGTTTACATTGGTTGTAAACATATTACTTACATGAAGGTGTGCTCAAACATTGCCAAGAGATGTCACTCCAAATGCAATTTCAATATGGAACACACAACACTCACATCTCTAGAAAACTCTTGGCGTGTGCTGTTTGAACCGCTTAAGTTATATGAAAGTGATGACATTCAGTTTGCTAACGTTGTTCTCTGAATTTTATTTATAATTCTACTGCTCTACGCAGTGGCCCGCAAACAAAATACCGCTACGCAATACAAGTCGTGCGACAGTAGATACTTAATGCTACGCGGGCTAGGTCGCTAGTAAAATAGAAATTTAGATATTAGGAAGTCTTTTGCGTAGTTATTCTGAGTGTAGGCATTTACGGAAGTGAAACGTGGATAAACAATTTGGACAAGAAAAGAACAATAGCTTTTGAAAAATTGTGCTACAGAAGAATAAGGCGACTATACCGGGCAACTAATAAACAGGTATTGGATTGAATTAGGGAGAACTTGAAGGAAAGAGGGATCAGTTAGTAGGACACATCTCTGGACGTAAATGAGTCGCCAGTTTGGTGACGGAGGGAAGTGAGGGGAGAAACATATGCAGGGAAGTGAAGGGGTGACTACTGCAAGCTGGTTCAAGTGGATGTAGAGATGAAAATCCTTGCACAGGATAGACAGGCGTGGTGACAATCATATTAATCTTCCGACTGAACATTGCAATAAGACGTCTTCTGACAGGACCAGAACCGTAGAATCAAAAGAAAAAAAATATCGTTATTTAGCCTGCCAAGGAACTTTAGAGGTAATTCTTGCTAGGACGTCATGTATACAGAATTCTTATGCATGGAGGAAAAGCTGTCAACTTTAGTGAATGATGGCAACGTAAATGGGATTTCTGGGATATCCTCATTATGACGGCCTCTGTTGTTCGTAGCGCCATAAACGTCACCCGAAATCAGGATTGAGGGGCCGCTCACAACGCCGGAGTGCCCGCTTCTTACCGAAGGCTCGTCTGTTTATGAGAAGGAAGCAGACGGGCAAAGGGCGACATAACGTGGAGGTGCACTCCATCCTGTGCAAGCTGGTGAGTCTACGTTTAATAGTAATTAAAAATCGAAACTAGTGTAACTTCATACATTAAAATATATGTACAGCACTTGCTGTTGTCTTCAAATGAAATTACACAGTCAGATTCTACTGTTTCGTATGCTATATTGTGTATAGTTTCGTCGCATGCCCAATTTTTCGGCTAGATTTATTTTGTGGTATTCATTCACTCATACCGTGACGTACCGCTATTAACTATCAAGGACGTCAAGATATGAGTGACTTGTAGCCGTCACTTCATGAGGCTGCCTCCTTGGGAACTTATAACACGTTTGAAACGCTTCCGTAATAATGCTCGTACAACCATATCTATAAACAATATAACTCTGTATATTCTGTACTGGTGACATTGTCACTGCATTAATATTTTAAATAAGAATACACAATCACCCGTACTATTCAGGTTACGTGGAGTATGAGACCGATAATTTGATATCGTTACGTCACTAGCTTATATGTCTTAATTCACTCTAAACTCGGCAGTCTGCTTATTATTATTATTATTAAACTAAGCGCACAGTCAATCGTTTGACGAGAAGAATGTAGATCCTCTCATGAGGAATGCTACTTAAGTCACAGTTACATTATCTTCTTCTTACCTACACTTGCGAAGAGCTGCTAGTCACCTTGCAGTGTAAGGGGCTCCGGTAAGTCCTATCTTTGCAATGTTCAAATAGCGCTCATAAATTACATGTTTCCTCAGAAAGTATTTATGCTAGGAAGTTGAAATTTTTACGGGTTATTTATTGGAGTATTGGATATAGCTTAACACAGGGATTTTCAAAAATTTGAATTCAGTTATTAGAGATAAATTTTTTGTATTGTAATGAAAATTCACTACTTTTGTGCCATTTTTGTTTATAAATTCAAAAATATAAAGGTAATTTGTATGAAAAAGTAAAACTTTTGGTAACCGAGTGACAATGTTTGGATTACCTTTTTGTGAATTCCGGGTCATAGGACGGATTATCTTCATCTTCTTTATCTTCTGCAAACTCATCCTCCAGCTTACTCTTTATTCTCCTGTTTACTCTGGCTTGTATTTCTAGGCTATTTACAGCCCTGTCAGCAGCCTAAAGATGTTCCTTGTCCAAAGCAAGCATCGTTCGTACCTTGTTGAAACCTATCTTCATTCCCATATTTTGAAATACTCTGCACCTTACAACGTCGTCATCGTTGAAAGTAGCAGCAGCATCATACACACCAAAGTAAAGTGTTTCTGTTCCAGCAAACACAGTCTTGAGGATTCTTGACCAAATAACACTATTTACACTTTCATTAGGGTTTTGTGTCTTTCCATGAACACACGTTTTCAACGGTTCAGGTGATGCTAAGTCTCTGAAATAGGTTTTATCACCTCCATTAACACATCAGGCAGACTACGTTTATGTTTATACACTTCACCACTAAGTAATCCCTTAATGTACTTTCACCAATTGTTTTCTCCTTAGGGACACAAGTAATGATGGGGACTTTCCTCACTTGAAAAATATGAACAAAATAGCCTAAACACCCTCCTTCATTTCATCGATACTGTTCGTTTTGCCTATACAGTAAGAGTTTTGTATTTTGTCAATTACAATGTCAGTTAACCTTCTCTTCCCGTCGAAATCTTTACTAGATTTGTGGCAGATACTACACCATAAAGAGATATGTGTCATCGTTTATGTCAGGTACCATCGAATGCTGCAGTCAAGTCTCTGTGAACAGTATTTTCTATAACTGCCTTTTCTACAGCTTTCTTCATAGATTCTATACAGACATATTGTACTTTAGACGCTATAAATCTACTACAGTTTGTAAACTTGGTTGGGGGATTTGGAAAGTTCATCATGCCACAGGAAACTGCACACAAGGGATAAACTGATCTAGTGTTGTGTTCATAGGTTTTGTTACAATTTTCTCATTTGGAGTTACTACAACACTCATCCAAAAGTTGGAGATATATGAACACTTACCACACTTCAGTTCTATTTCGCTGGAAACTCCTACGTTATTGTTTATAGTGAATTCCAGACCGGCTTCACTACAATGAATACGTCTTACAAGGTTTGAAAAAATTCCATTGAAAACTGACATATCAAATATTTAATTCACATCCGATTCACCCATAAAACATTCATACTTTCATTAACTGTGCAAGGATCTTCCTCTGTGAAGTACTTTTTTCCTCACTTTCATTGAAATGTGCAAGCGTATCAGCGAGGTTAGGTTCGCACACTTGGTTATCGCCTTCATTGTTTACGGTACGCTTTCCATCATTTCTCCTTTTCTTAATGTCTTCAGTGGATTTCTAGTCACTTTACGATTACCAATGATTAATCTTCAATAAAACAGAGACTTCAATGAACGTAATTCACTACGAAAATTTTCAGAATTTCTAAAGAGTAAATATACATGAAAGAAAAACAATCGAGCGAGCGATATATATCGAACTATCTAACGTTAGTGACAACACTTATTTTGTAACACTTATTTTCTCTCACATCACTAAAATGTTTATGGTGAGCAAGTAGATTCATGAGTACATTATTTGACAGCAGTTTAACAGTGCCACAGAGGGTCAAGCCCATGTAGAACATTTAAAAAGTATTTTAAAAATACACTCCTGGAAATGTAAAAAAGAACACATTGACACCAGTGTGTCAGACCCACCATACTTGCTCCGGACACTGCGAGAGGGCTGTACAAGCAATGATCACACGCACGGCACAGCGGACACACCAGGAACCGCGGTGTTGGCCGTCGAATGGCGCTAGCTGCGCAGCATTTGTGCACCGCCGCCGTCAGTGTCAGCCAATTTGCCGTGGCATACGGAGCTCCATCGCAGTCTTTAACACTGGTAACATGCCGCGACAGCGTGAACGTGAACCGTATGTGCAGTTGACGGACTTTGAGCGAGGGCGTATAGTGGGCATGCGGGAGGCCGGGTGGACGTACCGCCGAATTGCTTAACACGTGGGGCGTGAGGTCTCCACAGTACATCGATGTTGTCGCCAGTGGTTGGCGGAAGGTGCACGTGCCCGTCGACCTGGGACCGGACCGCAGCGACGCACGGATGCACGCCAAGACCGTAGGATCCTACGCAGTGCCGTAGGGGACCGCACCGCCACTTCCCAGCAAATTAGGGACACTGTTGCTCCTGGGGTATCGGCGAGGACCATTCGTAACCGTCTCCACGAAGCTGGGCTACGGTCCCGCACACCGTTAGGCCGTCTTCCGCTCACGCCCCAACATCGTGCAGCCCGCCTCCAGTGGTGTCGCGACAGGCGTGAATGGAGGGACGAATGGAGACGTGTCGTCTTCAGCGATGAGAGTCGCTTCTGCCTTGGTGCCAATGATGGTCGTATGCGTGTTTGGCGCCGTGCAGGTGAGCGCCACAATCAGGACTGCATACGACCGAGGCACACAGGGCCAACACCCGGCATCATGGTGTGGGGAGCGATCTCCTACACTGGCCGTACACCACTGGTGATCGTCGAGGGGACACTGAATAGTGCACGGTACATCCAAACCGTCATCGAACCCATCGTTCTACCATTCCTAGACCGGCAAGGGAACTTGCTGTTCCAGCAGGACAATGCACGTCCGCATGTATGCCGTGCCACCCAACGTGCTCTAGAAGGTGTAAGTCAACTACCCTGGCCAGCAAGATCGCCGGATCTGTCCCCCATTGAGCATGTTTGGGACTGGATGAAGCGTCGTCTCACGCGGTCTGCACGTCCAGCACGAACGCTGGTCCAACTGAGGCGCCAGGTGGAAATGGCATGGCAAGCCGTTCCACAGGACTACATCCAGCATCTCTACGACCGTCTCCATGGGAGAATAGCAGCCTGCATTGCTGCGAAAGGTGGATATACACTGTACTAGTGCCGACATTGTGCATGCTCTGTTGCCTGTGTCTATGTGCCTGTGGTTCTGTCAGTGTGATCATGTGATGTATCTGACCCCAGGAATGGGTCAATAAAGTTTCCCCTTCCTGGGACAATGAATTCACGGTGTTCTTGTTTCAATTTCCAGGAGTGTAGTTGTAGTCTTCTGAAGTGAATAAATTATATGCCAATTGAAAGTAAAATGTCTGTAGGATTTTACAATGCAAAAAAGTTAAAATTGAACATTTCATGATTTTGAACCTTTCCGGTGCCTCCTAACCAAGTTCAAGTCGTCTAGAACTTCCTGCAAATATACAACACCTACACCGTAACTTGTAACACTCACAAACTATCTTAGAGATCTGCTTACGTTTTTTTTTTCGTATGAAGGACATCAGTTGTCCTACAAGATCTCCTACTAAACACTAATCGCTATACCTTTTCCTGATTTTTTAATATCATCTCTGTCAGGGATCGGTGGGAATCCGTTGCATCTCTATCACTGTAGACTAAGCCAGTAGAATAAATCTTTATCACTAATACGACCATTGTCACTAAATGAATGACTGGACTTCATGTAACGAAGAAAGGGCTAACGCAAATAAAGGCACCTAGGTAAACAAGTATACTAGATGAACAAGTATAATTTGTAAATCATGTAGAGGCAAAGAAAATGTTCAGTTGGTGCAAGGAACACAAGATATATATCGAAGGAAATGTCGCCTTTTGAGCTACCTCTGCGTCATTGAGATGCAGTAAATCCTTACATGCGATGAACTTCAGGGTTAGTGTATATTTAAGACTGTATTTTTCCAACCACTAGATGTGTGTGGTCATGACGCTGTTCGCACTCGAGAAAGAAACGTAATTACTGGAGATCAATGAAATCGGTTAAGATGCCCTCTTTCGATTAGGGACCATGTCCTGCGTTACTTAACTTCGGTGATCTGGTAAGAATCAGTGTATTAACGAGGAAAGACTGTTGGCGATTCGATCAATGAACTTGGACAATGAAACGTATAGGGAATTATTAAAAATTCGTTGAGTAGTCTGTGTCAGACGGATATGTGAACTGGTTTCGTTATACAGTAGAATGTTGAGAGTGTTTTGTGACGCACATGAACTGATACAGCTGAGGCTCCTTTGTCTCAAAGTATCATATAGCTAGGTTGTGTTGCGAATGCAGAAGGACGGTGTAGGTTATCTTCATACAGAAACATTCCCAACAATTAGTAATGAAATGATATTTATTAAATATAAGAAAAACTACTCAATTCAAACGATGCTTCATCTCCTGAACTGTCCAGGACAATTAGACGGTTCAAATTATTACCTCTCAGATATTAAAGTCCTGTCTCTGTGCCTCTGACGATCCCTACGTAGAGTCCAGAGCTGGCTTACGATGCCTACGGAGCCTAAGTCTCGGAGACGACGAACGAACACTGCAGCTTGTAGACTGTACACAACTCAAAGCACTGAAGAGAACTGTCTGCCGCAGTTCAGTGCTCCGGTATTTAACGAGGCATCGACCAATCTCCATTCCATGGGTTGGCAGCTGAGGCTCCTGATGGACGTCGGTAGAGTTCGTACTGCCAACCTGTACAGCTGCTGCGCTACGATTGTCTCGAGAGCGACTTATCGATCGTGGTGCGGTGCTCTGTGGAGTCGTTAGTACCGTCACCATGTGGCACAACTTTTACAGAAAGATATGTGATCCAGTGTATGGCCTAAATCGATATTTTGTAACTGGTATCCATCTGAAGAAATTCCAGAGACTTTCTGCAGAAGGCTGTGACGCTGCATATCTACGCTTAAAGGGAACGTGTAACTACGACGGTGCGAAAATGACCGTAAGAGCCATTGTATTTCATCATCTTAAACAAGAAGTACACACCGCATGAAACTGTTCTGGCAGAAGCAGTAGGTAGTAAGACTCAGCTGGATCTGTGGAGCCTGAGGGCATGGTGGATAATAGGGATTTAGTAACGCGTCTCATACTACCCCTTCAGGGTACCGGTTGGCTTTACTAGAATCACAGGAAGCCAAGTTGCACAATAAACTCAGCGGGCTAAGACCTCTGTCATTTTTTCTCACTGCATCAATGAAATGAAATCTAATCAAAATCTTTTTGCTCGATATGGTGTGTCAGCTCTTAATGACCATGTTGTGCTGGTACTGCGTACAGCTGAAAGCAGGTGGAAACTACAGGTGTTAATTTCTTTACCCGAGGTCATGCAGCTCTACTCTGACCTAATGATGATGGTATTTTCTTGGGTAAAATGTTCCTTAGGAAATTGGTCTCCAATTAGAATCTCCGGAAAGTGAGTACTAAGGAGGGTGTCGTCATGAATAAATACAAAACTGATGTTCAGCGGTCGGAGTGTATTTTGTTACAGCTCTTAATCGGTAACTACGCTACAGAATTTAAAAAGGGAAATGGATAGGATGTGGATAAATGTGAGAGGAGTTAGTATGGTGGCAGGAAGACCAGCACTTATGGTCAGGTGAGTAAAGTGTTATTAATGTAGAAATAGATAGGATTAATGCAGGAGTGTGTCTAATAATCAATTAGAAAATATGATTGGTGATAAGCTACTATGAACTACATAGTGAACGCATTATAGTAGCCAAGATGAACACAAAGTCAACACTGACGACAGTGGTATATGTTCATATGTCTACTAACTACGCAAATGATCAAGAAACTGAAATAATTTATGATAAATGAAGTTATTTAGACAAGAAGAGGATAATGTGATTGTGACGGGTGACTGGAATTCTGTGATAGGGAGAGGAAGATAAGCAAAAATAGCAGGAGATAATGGCGTGGAGGAAAAGAATGGATGAAGAAGCCATCTGGTAGAATTTAGCACGAGCCTAATCTTATAATTTCAGACACTTGCTTTTAGAACCTTGTAAGATCGTTGTACACGTGGAAACGATATCGAGACATTGCAAGTTGTCAGAGTGATTATATAATGGTAAGACAGAAATTTCGAAACCAGATTTAAGTCGCATGACGTTTGCAGAGTCTGATCGTAAGTTATCGGTAACGAACGGCACATTAAAACTGCAGAAGTAGGAAAAAAAGGAGATAATACCTGAGTCGAAAAAGCAGATGTTTTTCAACATTTCACCGTGAATATTAAGCAACGTTTGATTAACAGTGACATAGAAAACAACGGCGGACGAGTAGGTAGTTTGAGACCTTAAATGGGAAAGAAGAAGAAGTTCAAGAGGTAGAAAGACAACCTCAGCGCGAATCCTTGGATAAAACAAGAGATACTGAATGTAGCTGATGAATGAGTAAAATATAAAATACAGTAACGAAGAAGACGAATGTAAAAACAGCCATCTAAAGGAAGAGGTAGATAGAAAATGCAGAATGACTACGCAGGAATTGCTAGAAGACGAATTCAAAGCTGTAGGAATATGCATGACTAATGGAAAGATAGTGCTGCCTATAGAAAAATCAAAGAGATCTTTGGAGACAAAGAAGTACCTTTATAATAGACAAAAGCTCAGGTAGTAAGTCAATACTAAACAAAGAAGCGAAAGTTGGAGGATGGAAGAAATTTATGGAACACTATACAAGTGAAATTAACTTAAAAGCATTATAGAAAACTATTTTTACAATTATTTATTTCCTGTCTCTAAACGTTGAGAGAGGGTCAGAGATTTTTCATCCAAATATCATACGAGCTGGCAGTGGAGCAAAAGAAATCAAAACTGGGAACATTTTTCGTGGGAGATCTAGTTGTGGCATTTGTTTTACCACTAAGGAGAGCCAGCCATGACAAAACCATTACATCTCATATGCAATATGAGACAGGTGAAATATCTTCAGACTTCAAGAAGAATATAGTAATTTAAATTCAAAAGAAAGCAGTTGCTCGTAGGCTTGAATACTTCCGAACCATCAGTTTCATAAGACGTAGTTGACAAATCCGGTAAGAATTATTTACAGACGAATGGCAAAACTTATGGAAGCCGACGACAGGGACGTTCAGTCTGCATTACGTTGAAAACTAGGAACATGGAAGGAATTCCTGACTCTACGAATTATGTGAAAAGATACGTTAAAGAAATGCAAATAAAAGTTTATAGCTGATTCGTCAATTTAGGTTAAAAATTAGTGATGCAATGAGCAGCATACATGGCGGTGGTATGAGGGCTGGACCAGGAAAACATTCAAGGGCAGTAGCATTCATGGTTTATTTTGGACCAGATTACATTTGCTAACTTACTCTTACAACAACTATTTTGCAGACCCCCCCCCCCCTTTCCCACCGCCGCCCGCCACAAAGAAAGAAAAAAATAGACAGTAAAACATTACCTCTAAGTAACTAAAATTTCAGTATGCAGGCAATGACATTTGACATATTAGGTCTGGTTAATAACTAATTATACAGTAAATGATGCATCTACTACCAAGCAGTCTCCTTCGCCTAGAATGACGACAGCAATCGTTACAAGAAATTACCACTCAAAATAATCCTATCTTGAAAGCTTATGTTTTAATGTCAAAAGCAACTAAATTTTGACTGTATATTACGCTCAAAATGGATATATTGGTAACAAGGAAATGTTACTCAAAAAATGAGATTTTGAGTAGTTGAATTTCGATCTTCTACACAATTAAATTTTTCCGCAAGTTCCTTTACATAACAACTCCTAAGGCTCTGGGTGGCGACAGACAAGGTCAAGAACAGATTGTATACGAGCATCAATGAGAAAGGCCACCCCACAAGCAAACACACAAACAGCTAGGGCCAACCTAATGACGGAGCCACAAGAGTACACAGTGCACAACCCAAGTATCTGTCTTTACCCTATGGTCTGACCTACGTTACCTGAAATTAGAAAGGTCCATTGAAAACTAGTTACAGCAGCCGCCAACCTGATGGTTGTATCCAACCCAAGGCAGCCCAAAATAAGTGAGGTGGAGCTAAACATAAATAAATGCGCTCAAAATCAGATTGAAACACAAAGGCAAATGTTATGAGATTTGATAAAAAAAGACATAACCATATAAATTGCCAATTACATAACATGCCTAAAAGACAATCAGAAGCAATTGCTGTTTACCCACACAGAACTATTGAGTGCTTAATACAAGGAAGAGTCAAACAAGTTTCTCAAAAGGGAACCGACTGATTATTATGAAAACATCGCCCATATGGGCCATCTTAATCATGGAATTCATTTCACCTTAAGTAAGACGCATTGTGAAAGAAACAGCAAATCAAATTAGGCCAAACAGTAGTGGCCAGTGAAACATCGAAATATTCACACAAGGTGCCGTTAGCCCATCGACAACCCCTCACCAGATGGGTGCAGTTTACAACCAGAAACAGAAGTAGGCAACACCCACATGCAGCAACTTTCTAAACCTAGCAACAATACGGCTGCAGGAACGTCCTGTGATGTTATACTGCCACATACAACACAGCGTTACAACTCTTGAGCTACGTACCAACACAGCCTTACAACTCCTGAGCTGCGTACCACATCAGAGCTCGAACAACAAATTCCATGACACAGTACACAAGTTAGGGATTGCAACACTCAACCTGAAGCCCTTACCCGCACCACCTCGACAGAACCAATGTCCAGCAACTCAGGGTTAATAAATATACGCTACCGGCAGAACACACAGCAGATTCCAACCAAGATGGCGGTGCGAGAGCCTCTCTCACGCTAGTCGTTCCTGTCGCAAACCCGGGTGGAATAAACACCAGATGCTGCGCGGAGTAAGGAAGGGTCCATAGCTCACCGGTCACTGTCCTGAACTTGTTTTCGGTTCTGAGCCACATCCCAGCTGTGCGAAAGGGCCAGTAGACGGCGCTGCAGCCCCAACGAAGCGCACAATGGAAAGATAGCGTGTAGCGCCGAATCGAAATATTGCACACGCGCCATAACGCTCATTTTCCCTGCACAATGCCGAAGGGGCGACCTCTGTTTTCCCACCTTTTTTCACCTGAGTTAAACGGACTCCCCATTTTTATATTCTGGACTATCAGGCTGACCAGATTAACGACTTTGAAATAATCGCAGGGACCCTCAAATGTCGTGATAACTTACGTGAAATAGCCTTCTTACCCCATCACGACAGCAAAATTACGAACTAAAACATTATCTCCTGGCTCTTCAGGGAAGGGGTGAGGCCCTTCATCATAATGGCACGTCTGTTTCTGGTGTGCGTGCTCTGTATTCCTATGTGCAATTCTGCACTTTTCCTTAATAACCTCCGAGATTATATTTTCGGGAAGACGATCATTTTTAGTCCAGAAATTGGTCGGTGGGTAGTTAAGTGACTCAACGTCAGGGAAGCTGGGGTATCCTTACTGACCTCATGGTAAGCCGAACTAAAAGCCACGTTTAACCAAGAAAGTGAAATGTCCTATTTCCACTGAGAATGCTGGTGAAAGACAGTAAGGGCGGATCTGAAATTTCGATTGACCCTTTCTGCAAACTTCTTTTGTAGATAATAAAACATGGTTCTAGCATGATGTGAAGCACTCTCAAAACAAAACCTCTTAAATGGCTACGACACGAATTTCGGGGAGTTATCGTTAACAAGTATGTTGAAGGAAGGAAGACACAAAATACGTGAGAAGAACGATGAATAGTTCAACTGAACGAAATTCCGCTACTTGGAACAAGCTACACGAAATGCGAGAAAGTATCCATGAAAACCAAGGTATAACAGTTTCCATTCCATGTCCTAGGTAACCGACCAATGTCCCTAATGGACAACTTGCCTGTGAAGCCATTCTGCCATGAGAACTGTAACATCCCCTTTCCTGGAGTTAGGATTAGGCTTGAATGTCTCACAACTGCTGCATTCAAACACTAACCTCCAAATATCCGTAAACAGAGTCGGCGAGGTGAGGTGTTCCCTAATCTTAGAACTGGTTTTGGCGACTCCCAAACGACCCCCTATTATAACATTATGAAAATAATGCAAAAAGTTAGAATTGACTCACAGGGAAAGCAAATCTAGGAGATCGTAGCGCTCCTGGTGTGGTAGAAGGCGATGGCCTTTCCTAAACTAACATGGCGTGTACTTACCCTCCTGAAAATGCTGTTTGATCACCTTCAAGGAATGGTCCTGGCTCTATTTTTCCTTTAGATCGCTTACCAGTTCTGGAAACTCCGGAAGGGCCTCATTACTCAACTAGAGCTCTCAGTGTGCTGTCGACCCTGATCAGCCTATAGGGTGGCTTTTGCCATCGTGCAGCATCACAGCAGCTACACCGGAATTATAAGTATCCGCCTGCACAATAAACAGTCTTTCAGAATTCGGGTTAGTCAAGGTGGTCTTAATGGCATCACAGGCTGACTGCTGGAATTCTCCCCACTTGTAATTCTCACATTTCTTACATACACTCCTGGAAATTGAAATAAGAACACCGTGAATTCATTGTCCCAGGAAGGGGCAACTTTATTGACACATTCCTGGGGTCAGATACATCACATGATCACACTGACAGACCCACATACACATAGACACAGGCAACAGAGCATGCACAATGTCGGCACTAGTAAGTGTATATCCACCTTTCGCAGCACTGCAGGCTGCTATTGTCCCATGGAGACGATCGTAGAGATGCTGGATGTAGTCCTGTGGAACGGCTTGCCATGCCATTTCCACCTGGCGCCTCAGTTGGACCAGCGTTCATGCTGGACGTGCAGACCGCGTGAGACGACGCTTCATCCAGTCCCAAACATGCTCAATGGGGGACAGATCCGGCGATCTTGCTGGCCAGGGTAGTTGACTTACACCTTCTAGAGCACGTTGGGTGGCACGGGATACATGCGGACGTGCATTGTCCTGTTGGAACAGCAAGTTCCCTTGGCGGTCTAGGAATGGTAGAACGATGGGTTCGATGACGGTTCTGATGTACCGTGCACTATTCAGTGTCCCCTCGACGATCACCAGTGGTGTACGGCCAGTGTAGGAGATCGCTCCCCACACCATGATGCCGGGTGTTGGCCCTGTGTGCCTCGGTCGTATGCAGTCCTGATTGTGGCGCTCACCTGCACGGTGCCAAACACGCATACGACCATCATTGGCACCAAGGCAGAAGCGACTCTCATCGCTGAAGACGACACGTCTCCATTCGTCCCTCCATTCACGCCTGTCGCGACACCACTGGAGGCGGGCTGCACGATGTTGGGGCGTGAGCGGAAGACGGCCTAACGGTGTGCGGGACCGTAGCCCAGCTTCATGGAGACGGTTGCGAATGGTCCTCGCCGATACCCCAGGAGCAACAGTGTCCCTAATTTGCTGGGAAGTGGCGGTGCGGTCCCCTACGGCACTGCGTAGGATCCTACGGTCTTGGCGTGCATCCGTGCGTCGCTGCGGTTCGGTCCCAGGTCGACGGGCACATGCACCTTCCGCCGACCACTGGCGACAACATCGATGTACTGTGGAGACCTCACGCCCCACGTGTTGAGCAATTCGGCGGTACGTCCACCCGGCCTCCCGCATGCCCACTATACGCCCTCGCTCAAAGTCCGTCAACTGCACATACGGTTCACGTCCACGCTGTCGCGGCATGCTACCAGTGTTAAAGACTGCGATGGAGCTCCGTATGCCACGGCAAACTGGCTGACACTGACGGCGGCGGTGCACAAATGCTGCGCAGCTAGCGCCATTCGACGGCCAACACCGCGGTTCCTGGTGTGTCCGCTGTGCCGTGCGTGTGATCATTGCTTGTACAGCCCTCTCGCAGTGTCCGGAGCAAGTATGGTGGGTCTGACACACCGGTGACAATGTGTTCTTTTTTCCATTTCCAGGAGTGTAGTTGGTACAAGGGAGTCACCTTCTGGGCTAAATGGGATACAAAATTTTCGAAACAAATTGGTCTAGCTAATAAACTGAGCGATTCCTTCCTTGGGTTTAGGTGGGGAAATCTTATGTAAATCCCTGGTCCTCTTTGGATCCATCCTTATTCCACCAGCTGAAACCAAGTCCCCCAGGAACGAGATTTCCTTGCTTGCTAGACTTATCTTGCAGCAAGTTCCCCAAGAAAGATGTTTCTTTGCATGCTAGACTTATCTTGGATGGCTTAATAGTGAGGCCAGCAGATCGGAAACGGTGTAACACCTGCACAAGATGCTGGAAAACCCAAATAGGACTCACTTGAATTCACATACATTCCAGTGGGTGCAAAAGGCAGTCACTGCCTTAGATTCTTCCGTCAGAGGAATCTGGTAGTATTCCTGGTTAAGGTAAAGGACCGTGAAAATCCTAACTTCATCATATCAGGTGAAACAATGATGTAAGTCTGACAGGGTAACAGATTACAAAATTACCATGTGGTTTAATTTCATACAGACCACGACTCCCCTTTAGCCACTACAACATGGGAGCAGCATGAAGGGAAGCAGACTGTCTAATAACTCCTTCCTCCATCATTTTGTTCACTATCCATCAGAAAGCCTCTACCTCGGTTGGTGAGAGCAGTATTTGCCAGACATCAGGAAACTGATTAAGAACTTTCAGCAAGGCCTTTGTTTCCCCACTGGATAAATGGTTTATCTCAAATTTAGAACTCTCCACGGCAACATTATTAGCTCTGGCTGCATTTCGGCACGAGCACAATGCTAATTTCCTCACAGGACAAAAATTAAAGAAAATATTTTATCCGTGTTATCTAAAGCCACACCAATTCGCTGGATGCAGTCACAGGCTAATAACAGGCTGAACTCTCTAACGATCAATACCTGAATCGGCCATGACAAATCTTATATAGATAGGTCTGCCTCTACAGTACACCGTCGGGGGTAACAACTGTCCATTGACAGAACGACATCCTTGTGACGTAGCCTGCAGAGAAAAAAGACTACAGATGGTACGGTCATTAAATTATTCTTCTGCTAGCTAGGGCTGCCTGTGTTTGCCCCATTCCTTGGATGCACTGGACCGACTGCTGTCCCATCTCTTGGATGGTCGTCCCGGTAGTCGTTTCCTCGTCGGTCGTCCATGTTAACCAGTTTTAGCTAGTCGAAGGGTCAATCCTTTCCACATGATCCTTCCAATTTCTTTTTTTCGTCTTCATCCATTTATTTACATTTTGTATTCCAGACTCTTGCCCTATCGACACCTTTGTTCTTTTCTTCCACATGGTTTATCTTTGAATCTGTGTTAATATCTTCATTTCCACTGCTGTTAACGCCTTTTTTTTAACATTTTTCGTTTCTGCTGCTTATGTCAAAAGAGGACGCAACATTGTGTTATGTATCTTTATATTTTCCTCTGTTGCCTAAAATTTGTTTCTCCGTGCAGTATTTTGCAGACATCTGCCTACCCTTATAATTGTCACTTGATATTTCACTTCCATGGCTGAGTCTTTACAGCTGGATTTTCTCTAGTCAATTAAAACTCATCACTTGTTCAATTGACACGACATATACTTCTAATGTACATCATGCAGCTGCTTTTGATATTACTATAATCTAAGGATTTTTATTTCTTTTTCTCTTTTTTATGATATTTCCATGTTGTATTGCTTAGCTGCTTTATTAAATTGGAAAAGTAACCTTTGTAAATTATTCTCATTTCTGCTATCAGTACAGCATCATCAGCGTAACATACAATATTTACCAGTTTATTTCCCATTTTATAATCTGATTTCTTTTTGATGTCATGGCCCATCATTAAGCTGAACAAGAGCGGGCTTAATAAGTCTCCTCATGTAATTGCTTAATCTGGTATAAGTAGGTAGTCATTAAGGTACTACTGGAAATTCAACAACGATATACTACACCTGGAACCACCCAAAGTGCAGACAGGTTCATTATTTAAAGCAGCAATAACAAAAGGCAGGACTGATTAAGGACCGACCTTGTACGGTCACATGGATTTATCGATGGTGTCTGCCTACAGCTGCTTCCTCTCTTTAGGCGTCAGCTTTTTGGCTGAGGCTTTCGTTGTGTGGGGTAATCACGAAGAAAATGCTCGCAATTTCCGCAACGAAAACACCTCTTATATTCAACATTACTTCTCTGCCCACCTGCAGCTTTAGTTTGCACAAGGAAGGGTTCAGGCCCAAGATCACCGCTCCTTGCAGCTTGCCGTGAGAAAAATACAACCACATAATCCTGAGGATTAAATTATCAAGATCAGTGAATATATTTGGCTTGTAGTCAAATATAGTCCGCGACTGATCTTCAGGCTCAATACCTTACAGCATACTTTCTGCAGCCCCTTATGTTACGTCTAATACAAGAGAAAGGATACCAACATGAATCTCTTGAGTGTACCGCTGGAGAATTTCCATAGCGTTCTGAATACGGTAGAAATATTTACTCACTAAATCTCCCTTAATGTGGGGAGTAATCATACCCTTAACAATACTCATACGTAATTTGGACAGACTGACTTTGTGACTTAATATCTGAGCAACAACGGTTGCTCAGCAAAACCTTTTATCACTGGGGTAAATCAATTGGAGGATGTTCAGACAGCTTACGGGAATGAAGCCAGGTAATATTTACAATGATCGCCGATAGTTTGGCGGGAGTAAACCCCGCCATTTACAAGGCACAAACTGTCTGTGCCTTCCCGTAAGTTTCTTGAAAAATGTATACGCCAGGACAAACTCAGGTCTCAAATTGGAGAATGGTTTGGTGGGTAACACCCAGTGCACTAGCATGAGATTCCATGAGCACAAACAACCAAATGACTTCAATAGCACGTGGCAGCTCATCAACAGTCAGGATATTCAATCCCTGAGCAGTGGCGAGCGTACAAAAATGTTCCGAGCAAGGCAATTTACTATGGAACTAACTTCGAATGGGACTGAATCATTCCATTGTCCCAGAGGTGACGAACCTCTGCCTACTGCACCACGTTCCTAAAGACACCCTACTGCGTTAAGATCGTTTTGCAATTCTATCGCTTGCTGAAGCAACTGGCAGATGGTTGTATTCTGTTCCGAAGCAACCTTTACCTTTTCTAAATCACACAGTCTACAAAGCCAGTAATTATGGTGTGCCCGAACTCTATTATTTTGGGTATGGGAGGAGTTACTATCTTGCTTAAAACAGGTTATTTTGCACACTAGAAACAGCCGCAGCTCCCACAGCCATTAGAACACACACCTCAGCAATGTTTCAGCCGTGACACACATGAACTGGTCCAAGACCAACAGCAAGCACGTACTGAAGTCTGTGTCAGTACCATCGGTTTGCAAATTTGTAAATCAATTGCTCTCTCTTACGGTGGTCCAAACGAAGGCACACGCTGGGTTGTGGATGGCTGATTCTGTGCCCCAGCATAACTGAATAACGTCTGTTGATTCACCGTGGACGTAGAACAGCGGCTGGTCAAATATGTAACAAGGACAATAGTTAATCAGCCGTACAATTTGAGAAGTTATTTTATTATATTTTCACAACCAGTTTCGGCAGTTCACTATGCCATCTTCAGGCCCTTGCATATTAAAAATACATCTAGTGTATACTGAGGTATACCACAGCTTACTTTACAGAAAGTGAAGCGAAATAATAAAAGTTATTAAAACCCACAAAATGCAAGCAGAAGTACCTGTGCGCATACAGCACAACAAAGCAGAATATGTGCACATACCAGTTAGCACTGAAACTATTTCAACATCACAGAGCTACAACAGAAGATACCAAACACCAAAAAAGACCAAATATAGACTATATACAATCAGAAGCTAAAATCAACAAAACTTGTTTAGTATATATAAACCCTATATAATTCTTATAGAGGAGAAAACCCTAGTTCATATTAAGACCTATCCTCATTCCAGGTAAGTATCCTAGTTCATAGGTGAGCAATAGTGGAACAAAAGAAGACCTTAAATCCATATTAACTAAGACGAGTTCTTCAAAATCTCACCTTACAATGTAACACTATTTGCCTGGGAGTACAAGTTATCTCACTAACTAACTATCTATAAAATGACCAACCCATCCAAAAAGGAAATGACACACAACAAGTTGCCGCGCGATAGGTAGTGCGGAAATGAAGCACGCTAAAACTAAGGTGAGCGAGCGAAGACCAATCAAACATGAAAGTATAAGCCCAATAATTAAGCAACATACTTGCGCAAAAAAGGCGGGCGGGCAACAATTGTGAGCAAAAAAGTAGTTTTTAAATGGTCTCATATTATAGACTAATCATGAAGTGGAACAATACTACTCAAAACCTTGCAAGTGATGGAGGAAATCAAGGTAATATATACGTATTAGCGCCAGCCTAAATTTGCCAAGAGTCTCAAGCCACACAGGAAAAATTGTGACCCACACCAGTAACCCATGAACTCAAAAGTCACAATTGTCATCAGGTCGACATCAATCCAAAATCCACAAACATTTCAAAATATGAGTATATTGTAAGAACATCATAACATTCCCTAAAGGTGAAGCAAAGGTTACAGAGCTAGAACTATGCAAAACTAACAAAACACTGCTCATGAGATGCAGTCAAGAAGTACTGAAAAGCCCACATGTGAACTGCAGAGCATGTTAATTTGGGCTTAAAAATGTAACCGACTAAAAATGGTATGCAGTCGAATGGATTGCAACGAATCACATCACAAGAAACAATTACAACCTCACCGTCATACATATTAAGAAGACTTCACGATCGTAAGGAAAATCCCCTCACAGATGCATACAAGCTTACAAAAGACCAAAACATGGTCAATAATAAAAACGTGCAACATACTAAAAGGTTATAACATTGCAAAGCGAGATAGAGAGATTTGTAGAAACAACCAAGATCTATGAGCTAAACTATTCAGAGTAAAGTGACATACCATACGTAAAAGTCAGACAAATCAATGCATTATCATAAAAGTAACATAGAACATGCATACTAAGAATCTAAGACAAAGGATTAGACGTAGGGAAAAGTATATAATATCAGAAACATAATGGTCAAAAACAGGAAAACTTGAGTAGAGAAGGAAGTACACGACTATAGGTAAACCTCGATAATACCTATGAGACGAAATATAACGAAATAACAAAATAAAATTTACTAAAAACCCACAAATTTCACATAACGTTTCGACACTTAAGACCTAAAAATGTAGTGTGCCAAAATCATCAAGATTTATTCTAGTAAAATGATATTCGCCGGGGTCCATCCATCGTAGTTCCGTGACAAGACGTACCGGGAACAAACCTGTCGATAGCTGTTAGGTCGCGTACAGGAAGTCTTTTACAAATTGTGTCAGCGCTGAAAATTGTCTTTTTTTGCAGCTAGGACATTGTTTACTTAATCAAACGCACCAGGGGAATGCATAATATAATATGTAGCTAATAAATTACATATCTCGCTCACAGAACAGACTACACCACAGTGAATTTGCTATCCAGCATAGTATCGGCAAATATGATTCGTCAAGGAATATGATGGAAACCTAACCGGTGACAGTAAGCCATGTATGCCCTAGCCACACGACATTTCCATTTACCAATAAAAATAGTCAAACCAACGCGCCCTGTCAAGAATCAAGTCGTGTAAGATCTAACTTTAATACGTCAGATTTAACACAAAACCCACTGATCGGAATATAAAACAGTTATTTTCAAGTGACACTTCCAAATAAAACGATCCCTGTGAGAAGAAGTGTGCGATCGTAATATAAGTACTATACGCCATATAAATTACAACAAAACCAGTAGGGAATCAATCAGTAAAAATACAGTTACCACTCTACAAAAAACCATATCATGTAATGCTTCAAAAAGGAAACATCTCTGTTCCAATAAGTATACGATCGTAAAATAATTAAAATACCCCGACTTAACTAGAATACACAAGTGCAGAAACACAGGTAAAAAGTTAATAAAATAGTCACTCTATACTGTTGGTCATAGCAACAACCGCCACAGAGCAAGAAATTACTCACCATATGCACCTCATGTGTTGACACTCAGTCATATCGATCTTGGCGTTATAGAGCCATCAGTATCTGGATGTCGTGAATTCTACATCTAAACAGTCAAGCCAAAAGTGGTTTGGGGCCTAGGGGACGATGCGGGAGACCCGCAGCGCTGTACTAGGCAAGGTCCTAGCGGAGGTGGTTTGCCGTTGCCTTCCTCTGACCGTAATGGGGATGAATGAGGATGATGAAGACGACACAATAACACCCAGTCATTTTGAGGCAGATAAAATCCCTGACCCCGGCGGGAATCGAACCTGGGACCCCATGAGCAGCAAGCGAGAACGCTACCGCAAGACCACGACCTGCGGACAAGCCTAAAGTAACAAATCAAAATGAAAATCGAATCCATCCATACTAAGAGCCAAATAACGTATTTCAAGTGCTTCCTTCGAAAACCTGACAACAACTGAGCACAACAGAGCACACCTGCAGTCCGCGAAAGTCCTCAAAGATGGTACCACGGAGTCAAAAAGATGAAAAAAACAGTGAGTGGCAAAGATCAATAAATTGTGTCGTCATGAACGGGTAGAATGCGTAAAACACCAACAGCCAGAAAGCAAAACGAACAGCGGGAAGAATTGGACTAGGAGTTGCTCGTTTATAATAGATATGCAGGTCTTCTGTTACATAGAAAAAACAGTCAAGTTCTGTTCGGTCGAGCGTCTGATTGTATATAGTCTATTTTTGATCTTTTTCAAGGCTTTGCATGTTCTGTTATAGCTCTGTGATGTTAAAATAGTTTTCAGTGCTAACCATTGTGTGTACATATTCTACTTTGTTCTCCTGTATGTGCACATGTACTTATCTCAGCACTGTTACTTGCATTTTACAGGTTTTAAGAACTTTCATTATTACACTTCATTTTCTGTAAAGTGCGTTGTGGTATGCCTTGATACACACTACATTATAACCTCTTTAATCTGAATGGGCTTGAGGACGGCACACTGAATCCCCGATACTGGTTTTGAAAATAAAATACAATAACGTCTCGTGGCTGTTTAGCGAGTTTCCTAGTTAAATAACTGAACAACGGTGTCACTTTGCACAACTAAATACCGAACTTAACTAGATAAAGTGGACCATGAATGTTGCTTTAACAACGAACTAGGGGACCCAGAGCGCAGTCATGTTCAGCTACCAAAACGAGGCCAAAACTATGCAAGGAGCAGCACACATGGTTGCAGTGTGGAGGGCTGGACAAGGAAAGCAAGCAAGGGCAACATCTTTCATGACCTTGTTTTGGGCCAGATTACATTTGATAATTACGAATTTACTCTTAAATAACAATTTAGCGCCTTCCCCCCTAATAAAATTAAACAGCTGAAAAAAAATTATCACTAAGTCATTAAAATTTCATGCTATAGCCATTGAAATTTCAACCTGATTATTAACCGATAATACAATAATTGATACTGTTGTGTCTAGGAATCCTGCATACTCAGTTCGCTAGACAAACAATCAAACAACCTGTATTAACGAATTTTATTGGAATATGACAATACTTAAATTTGATATATGTCACAAGCAAAGGGCTACATACAAAATAATCAATCTTCTTCAGAATGAAGAAACACAAGTCTGTGCTAGATAGAGATTCCTGACAAAGTGGCTGACGTTGATGGTGCTATTCAAATGGGCCACCACCATTCGGGTGCGGGGCTTCCGCCATCTTCACATAGGGACCGCTACTGTTGCATTGTCGTACTGGGAGGGGGTTGGTCAGTATGCTATTGGCTGACTTCTTCTCACAGCCATCTCTTCTCTTTCGTTCCCGACTGGCATCCTGGCGCTGACTTTACACCACAACAGATACATCTACAGCCAAGCAGTCTCCTTCGCCCAGAATGGCAAAAGTAATTGTGACAAAAATTTTCCACCTAAAACAATGAAATCTTGAAAGGGTAAATGTTAATCCCATAAGCAATTAAATTTTTACAAGAGTAGAATTTTATGCTTAAAATGGTGATGGCAGTGGTAATAAGTAAGGCTTCCACAAAATAATAAAATCTTAAAAAGCTAAATTTTCATCTCCACAGTATTTAAATTTGGGTCTAAGTTTCTTTCGCCCAGGATAGGGACAATATTAATATTAAGAATAATACTTTTTTTCTTACAACAAACTTAACTGTAGGCACTGAACTAGCGAGGTTATCTGATAACAGTATTACAGTAAATGGTTGCAATCAAACCAACGGCCACACCCGAAGGAGGGCCAAACACTTCACCACCAAGACGAGACACCGTCATGGACCCTTCCTAGACACGTTACTGGCGGTGGAGAAACCCCAAGATCATCCACATGTGTAGCACACTAAGTTTGCCCATCAGTTACCAGTAATGGCCTAGATACAACACCAATGTACACATAGATATAAATATGCAAATATATTGAAGATATCACATCAACTAACAAGATGATGGACGGAAGCAAGCAAGGTGAAGAACAGGTCAGACACAAGCACCTGTAGACACGGCTGCACCACAAGCAAACACATACAGAACTAGAGTGATTCTCATGATCGAGACACAGGAGTGTACAGGGCCAAACACAAGTACTTCCGTTTACTCTACAGATTCACCTACATTTCCCGAAATTCGAAACTCCCAATGGAAACCAATTACAAAGGCCGCCGAGCTAATTGCTCCATCCCTTCAGAAGAAGACCACAATAATAGAACTGGCTCTAAACGTACGTCAATACACTCAAAATCAAATTCAGGGGCCAAGACAAGTACTATGGCACTTTATTTTAAAAAATCACGTAAGCAAGTAAAGTTAATATTTGAATGACATGCCTGAAACCAATGACGAGTAGTTGCTTTAAGCCTACAAAGAAATAATAAGTTCTTAATACAAGGAAGAGCGAAGCAAGGTTCTTAAAAGGGAAGTGACTGATCAATTTGAGAGCGTCGTTCATGTGGCCAATTTTATCACGAAATTCAGTTGAACTCAAATACAAGGCATTGCGAATCAAATTAGGCTAGAGAGGAGTGGCCAGGAACAAAATACAGAGAGTGAAAGGTTATTTACATATTGTACAGCAGCCAGCTTGAAGTTACAAGAGTCGTAAGGAATCACAGTGAAACAGTGGTGAGAAGAGAGTGAGGATTGTAGACTGTCGCCAGTGTTACTCAGAAATATGCACGCAAAGCGCTGCTAGTCCAGCGCTAAACCCTCACCCGGCGGCTACAGTTTACAATCATAAACGGCAATAGGCAACATCCTCATACAGCAATGTTCGAAGCCGAACAATAATACAGTACGTCCTCGGGAAACAATGTGATGCTGCAACATACAACATATCCTTACAACTCCTGTGCTACATTACCCATAAGAGCTCCAGCAACAAATTCCGTGACACAGTACACATGTCAGGGGTTGAAACACTCAACATGAGGCTCTTACCCGCATTCACACTATAGAACCAATGTCCAGCAACTCAAGGGGTAAGAAATGTACGCTGGCGGCAGAACACACTGGTCGCCCTGCTGAAAACCCTGGGACACACTACGCCGGACGCCCACGACACGGAAGGAAGAGTGCGCTGTTCACCCCCTCTGTCTTCTCAGCCCGTCTGCGGCTCCGAGGTACCTCTCAGCTAGGCGCAAGGAACAGCAGGCGGCGCTGCAGAGGCACTGAAGTGCACGACAGAAAGATACCGCGAAACGACGAATCGAAATATCGCTCTCGAGCTAGAGAGATCAATGGGATTTGTACTTTCACAGATAGCTTCTGACAGTGTTGACAGGACTACACTCTTGAAAACTCTGACGTTGGCAGGAATAAAATACAGAGAGTGAAAGGTTATTTACATCTTGTACAGCAGCCAGCTTGAAGTTACAAGAGTCGTGAGGAATCACAATGAAACAGTGGTGAAAAGAGAGTGAGGATTGTAGACTGTCGCCAGTGCCACTCAGTCTGCACTGCTCTGAAGGGAATGAAAAGGAAATTTGGAAAATGAATTAATGTTCATGGGAGAAAATAAAAAATTTTGAGGTTTACTGACGACACTGATTTTCCTAGAGACGGCAAAGAAAATAGGAATGCAGTCGAGTAGAACCTCTTGAAAAGAAGTTATAACATGAACACCAGCGAAAGTAAAATAATGGCAAAATAATGCACAGAATTAATTGAGACGATGCGGAAGAAATTATACTAGAAAATGAGACACTAAAAGCTGTGTATGATTTTTGTTATTTGAGTAGCAAAATAGCTTGTGATGGCTGGAGAATATAAAATACTGGCTGCCAGTAGCAAAAAACGCATTTCTGAAAGAGCAAAATTTATTCACATCTAATATAAATGTAAATGTTAGGAATTCTTTTCAGAAAGTGTAATTTGAATGATAAGCAGTTCAGACAAGGTATGAATACAGCTACTGAAATGCCTTTGACCAGAAGGATGCCGAAGATTATATAGGTAGACAGAACAATGGATGAGGAGGTACCAAATCTAATTCGTTAAGAAAGAACTTCACGGCCCAACTTCATTCAGAATACGGATCGGTTGATTACATACACCATGAGGCATCAAGGAATCATATATTTGATGATGGAGAGAAGTGTAGAGGGAAAACATGCAGAGGGACGAAAAGTGTTAAGTACAATAAGAAGGTTCAAAGGGATGTCGGTTGTTGTGGTTATAAACTGACGAAGAGGCTGGTACAGGATAGATTAGCCTGGAGATCTGAATCATACGTCATCGGATTGAAGGCAACAATGCAATGTATTTCACGAGGTACAGGACGATTTCTTTGAGGTGAAAGGTAGAAGAAAGTATTATACCTGGAGGATAGTTAATTTAGGAGCACATGATATTTCCTGGTCGGTGATTCAATTTAGTAGCTGATTCTAAAATCACCTGAAAATCTGCGCATTAGAAAACGCCACATACACCTTCCGGCATTTCCCACTGATTCTGTTGTTGTGAGACATAAGGTATTTTAGCAACGTTTGTAAATATTCCGAGCTCTAAATCTTTAATTTCTGTATACTTTATGGAAGTTATTTGGAGGATGATGTTAATTCTTCAGTTACAGAGCATTATAGAAAATAAAATACTGTATATTTCTAAAAACAGTTACATAAAGTGTGGGCAGTTAAGTCACACTTCATCGCTCATGCACGATCTTGTTCCTCGAAATGAAAGGAGATCTTCTACCATGGAACACGTGATATTTGAAAATGATATGAATATCTTTAATACCTTATCAATTTTCCCTATCTTGAAAATGTTAACTTATAGTAGTTGCTAATAGCTTCTATTTCATAATCTTTTCTCACTCGTAACTGGTTTGACATAATTTCTTCTTCATTTGATTCCACTCACTGATTATTGGTGTGTACCATAGAGGACTTCCCTAAAATGAACCATGGACCTTGCCGTTGGTGGGGTGGTTTGCATGTCTCAGTGATGTAGATAGCTGCAGCCACAATGGAGGAATATCTGTTGAGAGGCAGACAAACGTGTGGTTCCTGAAGAGGGGCAGCAGCCTTTTCAGTAGTTGCAGGGGCAACAGTCGGGATGACTGACTGACTTGTAACATTAACCAAAACGGTCTTACTGTAGTGGTACTGTGAACGACTAAAAACAAGGATAAATTACGACCGTAATTTTTCCTAAGGGCATGCAGATTTACCGTATGGTTAAATGATGATGGCATCCTCTTGGGTAAAATATTCCATAGGTAAAATAGTCCACCATTCGGATGTCCAGGTGGGGACTACTCAGAAGGACGTCGTTATCTGGAGAAAGAAAACTGGAGTTCTATGGAATGAAGTATGGAATGTCAGATACCTTAATCAGACAGGTAGGTTCGAAAATTTGGAAAGGGAAATGGATAGGTCAAAGGTAGACATAGTGGGAATTAGTCAAGTTCGGTGGTGCGAGGAACAAGACTTCTGATCAGGTGAATACAGGGTTATAAATACAAAATCAAATAGGGGTAATGCGGGAGTAGGTTTAACAATGAATAAAAATAGGAGTGCGGGTAAGCTACTACCAACAGCATAGTGAAAGCGTTATTGTAGCTAGATAGTCATTAAGCCCACGCATACCACAGTAGTACAATTTTGTATGCCAACTAGCTCCACAGATGATGAAGAGTTTGAAAACATGTATGATGCGATAAAAGAAATTATTCAGATAGTTAAGGGACACGAATAATTAACAGTCATCAGGGGCTGGCTTTCGATAGTAGAAACAAATCGAATAGTAGTAGGTGAATATGGACTAGGGGTAAAGAACGAAAGAAGAATCCACTCAGTAGAATTTTGCACACAGCATAACTTAATCATAGCTAACATTTGGTTTAAGAATTATGAAAGGTGGTTGTATACGTGGAAGAGGAGTGGAGGCACTGGAAGGTTTCAGATAGATGAAAGTAAATGTCGTGTGGCTTGGACCTCCTATTGGGTAGACAGGTCGCCTGGTGCAGGTCTTTTGATTTCACGAAATTTCGGCGACTTTCGCGTCGATGGGATGAAATGATGATGAGGATTACGACACAACACCCAGACCCTGAACGGAGAAAATCTTCGACCCAGCCGGTAATAGAACCCGGGCCCAACGGCATTCCGTCGCGCTGATCACGAAGCTATCGGGATGGACTTCAGATAGATTAAAAAATGATAAGACAGAGATTTAGGAACAAGGTTTTAAACTGTAAGACATTTTCAAGGGTAGATGTGGACTCTGACCACAGTTTATTGGTTAGGAACTGTAGATTAAAACTGAAGAAACTGCAAAAAGGTAGGAATTTAAGGATATGGGACCTGGATAAACTGATAAAACCAGAGGTTGTAGAGAGTTTCAGAGAGAGCATTAGGGAACCATTGACAAGTATAGGGGAAAGCTTTGAGAGATGAAATAAGGCAGCAGGGAATCAAGTAGGCAGAAACTCTAGGGCTAGTAGAAATCCTTGGGTAACAAAAGAGATACTGGATTCAATTGATGAAAGGAGAAAATGTAAAAATGCAGTTAATCAAGCTGGTGAAAAGGAATGCAAAGTACTTAAACATGAGATCACAGGAAGTGCAAAATGCCTAAGCAAGGATGGCTAGAGAACAAATGCAAGGATCGAGGGGCATATATCACTAGGGATAAGACAGACACCACCTGCTGGAAAATTAAATAGATCTTTGGAGAAAAGAGAACTACCTGTATGAATACCAAGAGCTCAGATGGGAAACCAGTCCTAAGCAAAGAAGGGAAAGCAGAAAGGTGGAAGGAGTACAAGGGCGATGTACTCGAGGGCAAAGTTATGGAAATGGAAGAGGACGTAGATGGAGATGTAATTGGAGATGTGATACTGCGTGAACTTCACAGAACGCTGAAGGACCTAAGTCAAAAAGGCACTGGGCACAGACAACATTCCATTAGAAATACTGATAGCTTTGGGAGAGCCACCTCCGACAAAACTCCACCATCTGGTGAGCAAGATGTAAGAGAGGCAAAATACCCTCAGACTTCAAGAAGAGTGCAATAATTACAATCCCAAAGATTGGTTGTGAAAATTACCAAACTATCAGTTTAATAGGTCACGGCTGCAAAATACTGACACGAATTATTTACAGACAAATAATGGAAAAACTGGTAGAAGCCGACCTTGGGGAAAATTAGTTTGGATTCCATAGAAATGTTGGAACATGCAAGTCAATACTGACCATACGACCTATCTTAGAAGACAGATTAAGGAAAGTCAAACCTATGTTTCTAGCATTTCTACACTTAAGGAAAGCTTTTGACAGTGTTGACAGGAATACTCTCTTTCAAATTCCGAAGGTTCCAGGGATCAAATACAGGGACAGAAAGGCTATTTACAATTTGCACAGATACCAGACGGCAGTTATGAGTACAGGGACGTGAAAGAGAAGCAGTGGTTGAGAAGGGAGTGTGACAGTGTTGTAGCCTATCCCCGACGTTATTCAATCTACGAGGGCTATTCGGAAAGTGAGGATCGATCGGTCGCGAAATTGAAACCACTGTGAAAATCCGACGAGGCTTTTCACAGACGTTTTGGGCAGTGTCTCTAGTACGCTCATCGATCGCATCAAAAAGCTCTTTTCAGTTGTGAGTGATTAAAGGTGCCTAGAATAACAATGTCTTCCACCACGTAGGAGGGCCCGCTGAGAGGATTCGCCTTAATGAATGCAGCCCACCTGACACAACTGCCACGCACTTCTTTCTTCCTGGCAATCCTCAGCCGCACTCTGCAGGGGCAGTTAAGACGCTCCTGCAGCCTTCTCGATGGGAAGTGTTTGATCACCCACAACAAAGCACTAACTGCCTCGTCCTGAGTATCATCTCTTTTCACATGAAACGTGGGATACGAAGATAATACTTGGGCGCAGGCTGCGCGCTATAGACCAGCGTAGAGAATTATCGGAAAATACAGGCGGCTGCCTTCTATGATGACGGTGTTGGAAATTTGGTATAAGGCTCCGACAAATGTCGAAGTCGGAGCGGCGACTATGTAGAGAAGTATCTGGAAGGTGTACCTAAATGTGCAAAGAAAATAGTTTTGATATTAACTGTGGTTTCCATTTCGCGACCGATCGTTCCTTACTTTCCGAACAACCCACGTATTTATGGAGCAAGCAGTAAAGAAAACAAAAGAAAATTTTGTAGTATGAATTAAAATCCATGGAGAAGAAACAAAAACTTTCAGGTTTGCTGATGGCATTGTAATTCTGTCAGAGACAGCAAAGGACCTGGAAGATTAGATGAACGGAATAGACAGTGTCTTGAAAAGGAGGACATAAGATGAACAGCAACGAAAGAAAAACGAGAATAATGGAGTGTAGTCGAATTAAATCAGGTGAAGTTGAGGGAATTAGATTGGGAAATGAGAGACATAAAGTAGTAGATGACTTTTGCTGTTTGGGAGGCAAAATAACTGATGATGGTTGAAGTAGAAAGGATATGAAATGTAGACTGGCTGTGCCAAGGAAAGCGTTCCTGAAGAAGAGAAATTTGTTAACATCGAGTGTAGATTTAAGTGTGTGGAAGGATTTTCTGAAAATGTTTGTATGGAGTGTAGCCATGTATGGAAGTGAAACATGGAGGAGAAATATGAAGAATAGACTAGAAGCCTGTGGAATGTGGTGCTACAGAAAAATGTTGAAGATTAAATGGGTAGGTCAGGGAGATCACGTAACCAATGAGGAGGTACAGAACAGAATTGGGGAGAAGAGGAATTTGTGGCAGTACTTGACTAGAAGAAGGGATCGGTTGGCAGGACACTTTCTGAGGCATCAAAGGATCATTAGTAATGGGGGTGGGGGTATGGAGGGGAAAAATAGTAGAGGGAGACCAACAGGTGAATACACTAAGCAGGTTCAGAAGGATGTAAGTTGCAGTAGTTACTCAGAGATGAAGAAGCTTGCACAGGAGAGAGTAGCATGGAGAGCTGCATCACACCAACCTCTGGACTGAAGACAACAACAACAACACCATAGTAGAGTAATATTCTAACAGATAAACATATAAATGCACTACTGACAAGGTTTTTACATAGCAAAACTTTTAAATCAGACTAGAATATTTATTCCTTGGCACATTACCATGTTGTACCTTCAAAAGGTGTTTCATATTTCGAAAAACCGACGTTTCTGGTGTAATTTCAGATTAAGGCTGCAGAATACATAAATCTGATGCTATATTCTCAAAATTGATAAAAAAATATGTTAAAATTCTACCAGAGGACCCGCTGGATGCGAAAGTCTTCCCTTTACAAGCCTGCATCGTGATTCATATCCATAGATATCAGAGTTCCGGGTGATCTGAATGCTTATGGAGGTGTTCATATTTCTCATATTATTTTGTTCCTCTCTATCGCCATTAACTGCTCTAAAATCTAAAATTATTTATGCATACTCTTTCCTCGGCCTAAATAAGAGATGTAGAGTGAGATAGCAACCGCGCTTTGAGTAACTCTACCATTCTGAAGCAATTTCAGGAAATGCAAGTCGTGATCAAATAGAAGGTTAAAAAGAATCATTTGAAGGGAATAAAAATTAGACTGTCCTAGGTGAGCAGAATACTATAATAGCGTTAAGAAATGCAACTTATCAAGAAAAGAAATACGAAAGGTAAACAGATTATAGATTAGATGCAGCCGCTGGTGATGTCAAAATTACTAGAGGGAGGTGTACATTTGGAAATGAATTATTAAGGTGGAAACTGAACATGTCGTTTGACTTACACACTAGTGCCCAAAACTTAAGGACGAAAGCAATTTTGGCGTGATTTTTCGCTCCAAAGTAAGATAGCTCACTGAAACTTGAACTGAACATAGAAAGATATGCTAAGTATAATACAGAAAGTTAAATGAAACAAATACGCTCTGATAAGGACGTAAACGACGCTATTATTGAAAGGCAATAATTGCATTGAAGTCACCGCAGTTCATTATAGTCCGCTCCGCTCGACATTACAAACGGCGCGACGTGGTTCTCGAAAGGGTGTGTAATCACCACGTAGAGCAAAGCGCTCTCTGCAACGAGACCCTGTCCTCGTCACAGGGCTGGTGAGGAGACCTTGTGGCAGCGCTGTGGATGGTCGGTGTTGCACGTGGACGTGCTGCAGTGCAGATCCACAGAACATCCT
Organism: Schistocerca piceifrons; assembly: GCF_021461385.2. Lineage (NCBI taxonomy): Eukaryota > Metazoa > Arthropoda > Insecta > Orthoptera > Acrididae > Schistocerca > Schistocerca piceifrons. The sequence continues at coordinate 13,847,883 of NC_060143.1, forward strand.
CCAAACGTGCTCGATGACGTTCACGCTGGCTAGCTCATTTGTCAAATACTGTTTCATTTCGAGAGCTTCTCCACCTGCGCTGTTCGAAACAAATAGACCAGGCCAGTGGCTCTGTGGAACGTGACACTGCGTGCCTTGCAGTCCTATTAGACGTGACTGTAATTACACCCGCTGTTTGGCGTGGATCTCCTCTTGCCCGTTGTACAATGTAGCGGCGGTCACCTGCACCTGTAGTTGGCTGTGGTCGAGCATCTCATGTCCTTCTGGAAGCAGTCCCTGTGTTTCGGAAAGCTTCGCGCATACGTCAAACGGTGATGTGAGCAATACCAAACTTCTGGGCAACAGTCATCACTCTTCATCTTTCTGGCAGTTTCCCGATGAATATTCACCGTGTGAAGTCATCCGGGCTTTGTTGTGCTGGAAAACATTAATACACGGCACCGTAATTTCCTGCTGATTGACAAATAGCGCCTTCTCAGCGTCCTTAACCTTCCTTCTGACACTGAGCCCCATTTGGCGGTAAAGTCAGCGTAACCTCCCGTCATAAGACATCCACTTTTCTTTGCACGAGTGAGAGACCACTGTCAACTTGTTATCGCACTTTCATTCATTTTCACCCAGTTGATGGTATGTTATGTTACTTTATCAACTTCGTCCTTAAGTTTTGCAAAGAGGTATGTTTGTAAATTGAAACTAGACACTACAGAATATCGAAATGCGGACATAGATAACATCTAGAAGTGGTGCATAATAGCTGTACGTTCAGTAACATAAAAAGGAAGGTGTAAAGTAAGAAGTGTAGTACCGAAATATTAGGAAAGAAAAATTGGAAGTCTGTTACGCTATTTACATTAGCTTATGCGACAGAACCAAGATAACGTCAATACAGAACGATCACGAGCGAACGGTAATAAAGAAACATATGTGGTAGTATGGGACATCATAGGTGCAGTGAAAGGAGAGGCACAATGAAACGTCCCCTTAGAATAATTATACATGACTGTGCTTAAACTGACACACAATATTTTTAGCGCAACGCAATCTGACTTTCAAAAATCTGTACAAAAGAATGGCCCTGACTAACATTAACCTATACGTTTCACAAATCACTTACCTCACAAAAATCTTCGTTACTCGAACTATTGCAATACAGCGAGCGCCACTACTGCCAGCTAAATAGAAGATTCAAACTACTGAAGGTAGTAACTACTGATAGGCATAGTTAGCAAATGAAAGATTTTGATAGAGAACAAACAATAGTGTTCAAAAGTCATAATATATATATCAGTCCATGAATCCAATATCACAAATTTACTCTTTCTGCTGGACACACGTCCAGATCGTCCACTCTCAAAATTCCGCCATCTCTCTCCCCACATCTACCACTGCTGGCGGCTCACCTCCAACTGCGCAACGCTATGCGCTGTTAACATCCAGCTACCCAACACTACAATGGCAGACAACAATGCAAACTAACCGCCGACTGCACACAGCACAGCCAGTGATTTTCATACAGAGCGCTACGTGGCGTTACCAATAAAGAAACCTAAACAGCCTACTTACATAGCCCCCATGCTCCCCACAAAAAATTTTACAAATTGTTTTGGGCAGTGGCCAATAATGATTTGATAAAATTTTTCATAATTACAATAACAAAGAAATCAAATGAACACACTTATTGATGCAATGTTGGTCGAAGGTAAAATTTTCTCACAGTCCATAAAGACAGTCCTGATCATTCATCACAGTAAAATTGCAGTATTTTTCTCAAAGTCTGAGTAGTAAAAGAAAATGCACACGGAAGTAGTGGATTTCCATGCAGGGTTGAAGAAGTAGTGTTGTCCTGCCAACGGAAAGATAGTGCTGATGCTTGACATGCATACAGGTAATGGGCCACAACAGAGCAAACCCACAGCAGAGTCAGTCGAAGATTTGAAGAATACTGTTAGGTTGGTCATCACAGAGTAGACCCACTGTAGTCCTGGTAGTGATTACGGTATTGGTGGGCCACCAGAGATGCAGACCAACTGCAGTCCTTGTAGAAATAATGGTATTGGTGAGTCATCAATGGTGCAGACCCACTGCAGTCCTTGTAGAAATAATGGTATTGGTGGGTCATCAAAGGTGCAGACCCACTGTAGTCCTTGTAGAGATGGCCAGCAGCCATCTGTTGCGACTGTGCAGGTGCACAATCACCATCGAAGAGTCTTGCGGAGAATATAGCAAGTCCATAAACCACCACATGTGCACTCACAAAATTTTTTTTTGAAATGTCCTTAGAACCAGCAATGCTGTTATCCAGTCCCTTGCTGAATTATCAACACACGTGCAAGCACTAACAGTCCCAATTTCTCACATACTGTGCATATATTATGACCAACAGAAACGTGTGCAGTGAAATGATACTTAATTTGAAGAACTGGTGTGTATACAATTATAAATTTACAATATAAGAATACAATTACAAAGGTACAAAATACATCATTAAAGAACATAACAGTACAGATAACATTTGTAGTAACACAGGATTTAAAAAAGAGTAGAAATAAACATATACATCAGTGTTACAGGAATTATGACATAAGTAAATACATAAAAGATCACGATAACTTTTTAAACATCACCTTCACACATGAGCATTAAAACAAAGCAGAATAAATAATGTCTAAACATCTTTACAAAGTAAATAACATATTATTAATGCAAATTATATTTGAGGATCACAGTATTCCTCATCATAGTGAATGTAGCAGAGTATTAGAAAAATTCTACAACATAAATCTTATCAGATAAACACATAAAGACAGGAAGAACACAAATACACAAGAGTACACAAACACACAGCGGAATAATACAAAAGGAAAGGACAGGGTTTGTTTTACTGCAGTATTTTGCAAACAAAACTTTCCTTACTTCTTGGAGATCTCCCTTCATTCATCATTATTCCCAAAAAGTCCTGTCTATACCTGCATTCTGTATTCTATTCATATTCCTTTCAAAATAATTATTTCTCAGTGTACAATACTCATTTTTGCCCAAATCTTTTTCATGTAACTTCTCGATGCATTCTTTCCCTATTCTCCATAGTTAGTTTCTTATATAGTCTACCCCTCTTAAGCTAACTTAAATCTACTGAGCTCAGATATATATACAAAGGGACGAGGCAATGCAGCAGTACAAACAGCAATGACCAAAAAATGCAAATTGGCAAAGCAAGCAGCAGTATAGCAAAGCAAATGCAACATTACAACTAATATAAGGCAGTGTGCAGCAACAAGAAAAAAAATCAGTAGTAAAACTGGCTTAATGGAGTAATACAAAGCGACATTCAGTAGCACTATGCCTGGCAAACAGCAGCAGCAAATGCAATAACTTATATCTAATCATGACAAAGCTCAAGCAGAAAAAATATTACAGTAAAAATGGCCATGATTAATACCTATGTTACATCTTAACACTAGAGTGATGCATCACAATAACTTACAGTACCAAAAAAATTACCAAGTAGTTGAAAAGAAAATTATGTATGCAGTTACTGTTATTAATCCCTTCTTATTGTTCTTTCCATTCCAAGTGCTCCTGTCTCGAAGAATGTGGATCATAAAATTATTATTTAATAGATCTGTTGGCAGAAAGTGTTCACATTAGCAAATGCACTTAATTTTATTTTATAAAACCAATGCTGGAAACCAGATATTAAACAAAATGAGCAATCTCTCAACTAGAAAGACAATAGATGTAAAATGTTTCTCATCATTTCATTAGACATTTTAGTAAATATCATAAATTAAGAGCTCCACAGTGTAATCATATGTTTTCAAGTTTGAGCGTGCCGTATTTGCGATGCTTTCGACAAAGAAATGTCAATAGTTAGGATAATGGCCTCTTTTTTCCTCCACCTAATGGCTTTCTTTTGTCAGACGACTATCTCTCAGCTGGGCGCCCAGAATGCATTTCGTGAAGGTGACCTACCTTCCTTACCGAAATATTTACGACATCAGTTTCCACTACAGTGACAGTCTCATATAAAAATTTCATAGGTCGAAAATTTGTGTTACAAATGTGTAGAAACAAAATCCTGTAAATATAACAGTGTCCAAAAAATTTTCGTCGGCATTGTGGTGCATTCACGCATTTACACACATTTCATAACTCTTAGAGTATTCTTGGTTTCCAACAACCTTTTTCACAAACCAGAGTCCATAACCACTACTCATTATTCCTTACCTTATTACATATATACATATTCGTCGACACTTCTTCAATATTTCATCATAATAAATATGTAGCATAATCAAATTCCTCATATAGCATCAGCTTATTGATCATAAACATACCTCAACACCATAATACACACTGTCATCATAACAATAACATCATAAAACTCAGGCAAATCTCAAAATCGTCGTAGCTTTCTGCAATATTTTCAAAACCTAAAGAAAATTCTCTGCTCATTTCAATAGTGCCATTTACCTCAAATGTACTTTAAAAATCATGATCCCATACCACATACATCATTCAAAGCTCTCATAGTATCACAATGGTTCCGAAAAAATATGAACAGTTCACAAAGTACAGACAAGATACAATTTCATAAGTATGAAGTTATCCAGCTGTGTAATTGTGTAAACATGTGTCACTGATGCAGTAAAAAAATTTTTGTTACTCTGTTAAATAATCAGATAGCTGTGTAATTCTGTGTTAGAGAAATATGGTACAGATTTGTAAAGTTGTATAAGCAAATACCATATTAGCTAGGGTTCCTTGTGCTTGCCAAACACATAGTACACAATGTAGGCGTGTACCCCCTGACGATTAATGTAATTATACCCTCAGGTGTTACAGATTACAGCAATGGAATGAAATGTATCATGGAAAACTTTCTTTGTAATTCAAAAATCCTTAAAAATAAATGTTTTAAGTACAAAATTAATCACTCAAATGTGTGTCCTGTAGTGCTAAATGTGCTCCTTGCTGTAAGATAATTCTGTGGAAGTGTCATAGTTTTTGTCCTCTGTAAGCAAAGTTCTGCTGAAGTCAATGAACTTACCTCATCATAAACGAAAGTGAAATGCTTTGCGTATAGATATCGTAGTTATTACGTACCTTACCGTGATCAAGAAAGTACTATAATGTAACGTGTTGTTGTGCTACGAAAAAGGCTGTCTCATTGTAGCTATACCACTGAAGTTACTACTAAAACATGTTGTACTTCCCAGAATAATACAGAGAAACTGTGCAGATATAAAACAGATACACTGCAAAAGCAACAATGCAAATTGTGTCATATGTTAGTAGTGTCTTGATATAGTCATGTAGCTGTCAAATAAACTAACCACTGTGTCATCTGGTATCTCTCAGAAAGCACTTTAAATCCATAACGTATATTCAAGTAAACCAAAATGTTGCATTAAAATCTCATTAGCAGTACTGGTATATGTTCTAAGTATGTAAGCCTTATAGTCGTTACATAATCGTGCAACTAACAAGCAAGAATGTACACACACAATAACCCTTTGTCGTCTGTGCACTATAACAATGCATTCGTAATTTCTGTTTAAATAAGTTCCCTGGGTTTTAGACCAGATAGTTAATTTTAAAACATAGTTGCATGTTAACAGTTTCTAAGTGTGACAAAGAGTACTAGTAACATTAAGTGAAAAATTTTACGGCAAAGACTAAGTTAAAAAGCAGATTATCTTTCAATAAACGGTTTTACATGTGAAATGTGGTGCAATCCTTTATTCTTTCTAGTGCACAGACTTTCAACTTCAAAGCAATTATCATCTTGTATACGTCTGTAAGGAATGCTAAAATTTTTCTCAGGGTAAGCGTATATGTTATTTTTCCCTGAGCCAGCCAGCGCATGTGGCTGCCTGTGGTGCGAGTCATTGTCTGTTTCTGTGTTGGCGCACGTCGTTGGGATTTGGAGACCTAACTTCTACAAATTCACCTTGTCGAGAGGGCCCTACCCTGTTTGATACCCGCCAGTTCTGATGCAATTCAAGTCTGTCGTTACGATCATATCGTCTGTCGTCATGTCGGTAGTTTACATAGCTTCTTTTTTTTCGGTCATGTGGTGGAGAATTTCTCCCGGAATCGTAACGGCGCGGTGGACCGTTGCGTCTGGAGTTATTCTGTCTCCCTTGATAATAACTGTTTTGGTTCCCATATTGACTGTTTCTGTGGTTATCTCTGTCATATTCATTACTACGGAAATGCGATCTTTCTCTGTAATTATTACTACTCTTCCAATGGTTGTCATATGGGTGGTGTCTGTTTTGGTCACGATTTACGTTGTAAGAATAGCCTTGTCGTGTCCAGTTATTATTTCTGTCATTGCGGAATTGTGACGGATGTGACTTGTAATTATTATGTTCCTGTTTTCGCGTCCCACAGTTGTCAGTGTCAATTTCAAATTCCTGTAAGAGTCCCTGAAAAGCTTCAATGTCGTCTTTGCAACGTCCTGCCAAAATAATATGTCATAAATGTTCAGGCAATTTGATTAAGCTCTGAGGGGCTGTATGGGTTTGACAGGTACTGATTCTTGTGCAACATGTCTTTAAAATATTTCACAAGACTGGAAAATTCAGATTGTTCGAAATGTTTCATTATTATGATGCTATGTTTTACTCGGTCTTGTGTGGCTTGAGACCAATATGTTGAGAGGAAGGCATGATAAAATTCTCCTTCACTGTGGCAATCGTGAATGACCAATCGCATTCTTACAGCTGGTTCATTCTCTAAATAGCCACACATAAATTCTAATCTATGCTCTAATGACCAGTTGGGAGGAGAACAATGATAGAATTGAAGAAGCCACGCTTGTGGATGAATGTCATTGCCAGAATTCTTAAATGTTTTGAATTTACGTGTAGTAATAAACAGCTTATAGTCAAAATCATCATGTCGGCGAGTCACAAATCGGTCATTGTTACTTCGTTTCGGCGGTTCCATCTCAAAAGTCGGTGTACCTTGCCAATTTCTTTCATAATTCTCGAAGTACCCCGTGTTATTATTTTGTGGCTGTTCCATATTTCTATGTCCCTCTTCCCGTATTGGAGCGCGAGTGTCCTCTCAAACATGTAATTCTTGTATCACCTGTGTCAGCTGATCTTGTACTTCCCGGATTTCTATTTGGTGTTGCGTATTAATTTGATTCTGATTTTGTTTGAATTTCCTAATTTGTTAGAACTCTTCTGTGTCATTAAAGACTACCGGTTTTGTGCCATTCAAATTATCATCTACCTTCGTAGATAAATCATTTAGCTGATCCAAAAGTTCAACTACTTTCTCTGATAATGAACTAATTTCCTCCATGTGTCTTTCTGAACCAATTTTCAGAGTATCTACTGTCTCCTTTAAGTTTTCCTGAGTTTTTGCAAGTTGCGTAACCGAATCGGTAGATGCAACTGAGTCAATTTTAGCTTGCAAGGTCTCATGATTTTCATGATCAATAGTTTGCAGTTCTTTTATGGCTGCTTCGTGATTCTGTAATGCATTTTCATGCCGCGAAAAAATAGGTTGAAAATGCTCACAAATTTGTGTTTTTACGTCATTACAGACTTTTTGACATTTCGATTCGATTTTAAGTAACTCAGCAGTTAAACCTTCACGTGTTTGTTCAAATGTTTGTTCCAATGAGTCTAACTTTTGAAGCTGTTGCTTTGTTTGTCTCTGATTTTGTTCTATCATGTCTAACTTTTAAAGATTTTGTTCATTGTGTCTAACTTTTGAAGATTTTGTTCCATTGTGTCTAACTTTTGAAGATTTTGTCCCATTTGTTGTATTAATTGTAACAACAATGCACTGGTGTCTGAAACATGTTCCTCAGTGCTTTTCGGCAGCGAATTTGCACCGGCAACATTCACATTTTGACAAGCAGAAAATGTGTCTTGACTCATTTGAGAAAACAGTGAGGACCCAAAAACCTGAGTCTACAATATTTGCAATGTTGTGTTCTGTTATTTCGTATTCCTGAGGCGAGATGTTGCCGACCGATCGATCGATAATGCTTCCCTGTTCACTAATTGTTTCACTGTCTACGCCATTATTTGCCGCCCGCTCCAATTCCCTATGCACAATTACCAAATTACTACTTCGAATGTCTGTTAATTCATTACACAGCGGTGCTGGTAAGCTACGCTCGTCGTCACTATTATTTCTCAGTTTACTTTGGAGCCTAGTGTTACATTTTTCACACGCCATTATTGTCACAATATTTCACACGATAACACAGAAAAGCACAATTTGAAGAGCAAAAATAAGAGAACACATTAACATAGCACTGAAAATAATATCTAGTTAATTGCAAGCGCAGCTGCGAAATACTTGGAGCAAATCTACATGCATGCCACAACTGTTTTACTGTAGAACAATGAAAGACTGCAACTACAAAGGAGATTCTCTCTACAATTCGCGCTAGCAATAAACAAAAGTTATACTAATTACATAAACTACAAGAAAAAATCAGAAGACTCCAGTGAGGTATCCTCGGTTAAGGGTCGACATATGAAACGTCCCCTTAGAAACATTATACATGACTGTGCTTAAACTGACACAATATATTTTTAGCGCAACGCAATCTGACTTTCAAAAATCCGTACAGAAGAATGGCCCTGACTAACATTAACCTATACGTTTCACAAATCACTTACCTCACAAAAATCTTCGTTACTCGAACTACTGCAATACAGCGAGCGCCACTAGTGCCAACTAAATAAAAGATTCAAACTACGGAAGGCACTAACTACTGATAGGCATAGATAGCAAATGAAAGATTTTGATAGAGAACAAACAATAGTGTTCAAAAGTCATAATGTATATATCAGTCCATGAATCCAATATTACAAATTTACTCTTTCTGCTGGACACACGTCCAGATCGTCCACTTTCAAAATTCCGCCATCTCTCTCCCCACATCTACCACTGCTGGCGGCTCACCTCCAACTGCGCAACGCTACGCGCTGTTAACATCCAGCTGCCCAACACTACAATGGCAGACAACAATGCAAACTAACCGCAGACTGCACACAGCACAGCCAGTGATTTTCATACATAGCGCTACGTGGCGTTACCAATAAAGAAACCTAAACAGCCTACTTACAACAAAAACTAAGGATAAATCAGTAAAAAGGAACAAAATTCAAGAATAGAGAGCCAGCAACACGAGCTGCATAGCAATGAAACTAACAGGATATTCAAGTAATCAGATTGGTTGCGAGAGACATGGAAATACACTCCTGGAAATTGAAATAAGAACACCGTGAATTCATTGTCCCATGAAGGGGAAACTTTATTGACACATTCCTGGGGTCAGATACATCACATGATCACACTGACAGAACCACAGGCACATAGACACAGGCAACAGAGCATGCACAATGTCGGCACTACTACAGTGTATAGCCACCTTTCGCAGCAATGCAGGCTGCTATTCTCCCATGGAGACGATCGTAGAGATGCTGGATGTAGTCCTGTGGAACGGCTTGCCATGCCACTTCCACCTGGCGCCTCAGTTGGACCAGCGTTCGTGCTGGACGTGCAGACCGCGTGAGACGACGCTTCATCCAGTCCCAAACATGCTCAATGGGGGACAGATCCGGAGATCTTGCTGGCCAGGGTAGTTGACTTACACCTTCTAGAGCACGTTGGGTGGCACGGGATACATGCGGACGTGCATTGTCCTGTTGGAACAGCAAGTTCCCTTGCCGGTCTAGGAATGGTAGAACGATGGGTTCGATGACGGATTGGATGTACCGTGCACTATTCAGTGTCCCCTCGACGATCACCAGTGGTGTACGGCCAGTGTAGGAGATCGCTCCCCACACCATGATGCCGGATGTTGGCCCTGTGTGCCTCGGTCGTATGCAGTCCTGATTGTGGCGCTCACCTGCACGGCGCCAAACACGCATACGACCATCATTGGCACCAAGGCAGAAGCGACTCTCATCGCTGAAGACGACACGTCTCCATTCGTCCCTCCATTCACGCCTGTCGCGACACCACTGGACGCGGGCTGCACGATGTTAGGGCGTGAGCGGAAGACGGCCTAACGGTGTGCGGGACCGTAGCCCAGCTTCATGGAGACGGTTGCGAATGGTCCTCGCCGATACCCCAGGAGCAACAGTGTTCCTAATTTGCTGGGAAGTGGCGGTGCGGTCCCCTACGGCACTGCGTAGGATCCTACGGTCTTGGCGTGCATCCGTGCGTCGCTGCGGTCCGGTCCCAGGTCGACGGGCACGTGCACCTTCCGCCGACCACTGGCGACAACATCGATGTACTGTGGAGACCTCACGCCCCACGTGTTGAGCAATTCGGCGGTACGTCCACCCGGCCCCCCGCATGCCCACTATACGCCCTCGCTCAAAGTCCGTCAACTGCACATACGGTTCACGTCCACGCTGTCGCGGCATGCTACCAGTGTTAAAGACTGCGATGGAGCTCCGTATGCCACGGCAAACTGGCTGACACTGACGGCGGCGGTGCACAAATGCTGCGCAGCTAGCGCCATTCGACGGCCAACACCGCGGTTCCTGGTGTGTCCGCTGTGCCGTGCATGTGATCATTGCTTGTACAGCCCTCTCGCAGTGTCCGGAGCGAGTATGGTGGGTCTGACACACCGATGTCAATGTGTTCTTTTTTCCATTTCCAGGAGTGTATATTGTGGGCCGGCCAGAGTGGCCGAGCGGTTCTAGGTGCTACAGTCTGGAACCACGCGACCGCTACGGTCGCAAATTCGATTCCTGCCTCGGACATGGATTTGTGTGATGTCCTTAAGTTAGCTAGGTTTAAATCGTTCTAATTTCTGGGGGACTGATGACCACTGCAGTTAAGTCCCATAGTGCTCAGAGCCATTTGAACCAAATACATTGTGGAAGACACGTCAACAGTAAAAATCATTGCTGTGTATATGAAGTTTAACTTCGCAGAAGTGAAAGGTAAAACTTTTAACTTACAAAATGTTGATTGGTAGACTAACATAACCGGGAGGCAGGTGGCAGTAGCACTCTCTAGTTCCTTAAGACGAATATCAACTGCCACAAAGAATGGCAGAAGGATGACTGTGAAGTGAAATCAGTCGGTGATCAAAGAATGCGGCCACAAAATGGCCTCAGCACAAAGAAGTTATCACTAGCGGCTGATCCACTACAGCTCGGAGACACAGTTCGTGGAAGATCATATGAATGAGTGTCAGAAATCTATGAAGATTTCCATGGAAGTGTTAGCGTCTCATTTCGGTCAAAAGCACGAGCGCATTCGCCTGAAAACCATTGGGCAATTTCGATATGGTGAAGGAAGTGGAATTTAGAGCGACATTCGGAACAGTAGGATATACGACTCATAGCCAGCAGTAAGAACTTTTCTAAACATTGTGGGCCCACAGAAAGATATTCTTGGACGGTTCCGGAAGATCAGGAGGAGTGTAGTGTGAGATACAGAAGGACTACAAGGTCTTCTCGTACAAAACATACGGCATCCGCGTGAAGCACAGAGAAGCAGCTACCAACGTTATTGACGCGTTTTCTGTCCTCCACACTGAGGTGAAACACCTCGGAAGCCAATTTTGTTCGTAGTCATTTTTATTTTACTAATCCATTAAACACTGAAGAGTTACCAAGGAAACTATCAAACAAACAGTATACTTCCATATCAATGGAGCAGAATGTCTTGTGTTATTTTCCCTTCGCTATATAGTATCGGAAAAAAGCAGCCGAAGTTTCATAGTTTACCGTCATTTCCTGTCTAGCCGGTGGAATGAGAAGCTGGTAAATAACGAGAACAAATCTCACCCTCGCACTCAACTAAAAGAAATGTTAATTCTCAGAAATGAAGGGGTGAACAAGAAATGCTGAGCGTTGTCAGATAATCTCAGAACATTTAACCGAGAAAAAAAATAATTAAGTGAACATTTACTGCAAATTCTATAATAAAATTACGATATGGAACATTAGATATTTATGCAAAGCACGCAGTGAGCAAAGAAAATAAAAGACAAAAAATACGGAGGGTATTAATCTAAATTTGTACATATTACACATTTACCTTCGACTTGTAATAATTTCCTCTTACGTCCACGCCTGTTTTGAGACAGGTCGATAACTATAAAATTTATATGTAATTACACTGAAAATAATCATTTTATAGATAAAGAACAATACGTTGAAAACACATGCACGTACCTGCAACTGAATGAGGCAAATTCGATTCGCACATGAAACAAAACATAGACTAGACGGCGCCTGTAGTCAGAACATTCTATGTGTGGCGGAGGCAGCGAACGTGTTAAACTGGTGGAAGCCTGAGAAGTTATCGAAAGGAGCGCCGAGCCCTGTTCGAAACCCCTAATCAATGTGAACAAACCAAACAGCGAAATGTGACTAGTTCTAGATGCTACGTGTTGTCCGCCTCCGTAACTGTAGTTTGCTTACCGAATGGCCCCGATTTCGATTCCGACCAGGTAGGAGATTTTTGTCGTTAATTCGTATCGTCATAGCTGACACGAAAGTCGCCTCAGGCACAGTGTCATATCGTCTTCCACTATTGAGGTGGCTGTTTGGAAAAACTGAAAGAAAGAAAGAAAAAGATGCTAGGTAACTGGACTAGCTACGCTGCGCGTGGAACTAATGCTTCCTTTTCTCGAAACAAATCCTGCGTTCTCAGCAGATATTGCAGTAGACATCACACGCTCTACGTCTTACACGTATTTCTCGTTTTTCACCAATATTCCTCTCCGATGACGATAGTTAATTGTTGAGTGATAATGGCTTCACAAGTCGAAAATCGGATCACTGTGTAAAGAGTTCGTTTGCATTCTTTGATATAGAAAACTGAAATATGAGTCCGGAGGTTCAGGAGTTAACATAAGGAAGAAATATCGAAAGGGCTAGCAAATTAAAACCAAATACTGTGAAACCTTGTTGTTGTTGTTGTTGTGGTCTTCAGTCCTGAGACTGGTTTGATGCAGCTCTCCATGCTACTCTATCCTGTGCAAGCTTCTTCATCTCCCAGTACCTACTGCAACCTACATCCTTCTGAATCTGTTTAGTGTATTCATCTCTTGGTCTCCCTCTACGATTTTTACCCTCCACGCTGCCCTCGAATACTAAATTGGTGATCCCTCGATGTCTCAGAACATGTCCTACCAACCGATCCCTTCTTCTAGTCAAGTTGTGCCACAAGCTCCTCTCCTCCCCAATTCTATTCAATACCTCTTCATTAGTTAAGGATCTACCCATCTAATCTTCAGCATTCTTCTGTAGCACCACATTTCGAAACCTTCTATTCTCTTCTTGTCTAAGCTATTTATCGTCCACGTTTCACTTCCATACATGACTACACTCCGTACAAATACATTGAGAAACGACTTCCTGACACTTAAATCAATACTCGATGTTAACAAATTTCTCTTCTTAAGAGACGCTTTCCTTGCCACTGCCAGTCTACATTTTATATCCTCTCTACTTCGACCATCATCAGTTATTTTGCTCCCCAAATAGCAAAACTCCTTTACTACCTTAAGTGTGTCATTTCCTAATCTAATTCCCTCAGCATCACCCGACTTAATAAAGCTGCATGTCCTCGGAAAAAATTACGGCTGTAGTTTCCCCTTGCTTTCAGCCGTTCGCAGTACCAGAACAGCAAGGCCATTTTGGTTAGTGTTACAGGGCCAGATCAGTCAATCAACCAGACTGTTGCCCCTGCGGCTACTGAAAAGGCTGCTGCCCCTCTTCAGGAACCACACGTTTGTCTGGCCTCTCAACAGATACTCCTCCGTTGTGGTTGCACCTACGGTACGGCTATCTGTATCGTTGAGGCACGCAAGCCTCCCGACCAACTTCAAGGTCCATGGTTCATGGGGGGAGGGTGAAACTTTCTGTTGTATTTCGTAGTTCCTAAGTGAAACCTTAGAAACTACGAAATACAACAGACTTCACGTTTACAACTGACTCTTATTAGGCTGCGAATAAACTGTTTAAAAAGTTTAATTTCAGTCCGAAACTGGTCGCTTTTATTTCTGTGTTCCTCAAGATAGGCACTCAGCTATTTTCCTGTGTGCTATTCTTGGAGAAGCGTGACACAACCGATTCGTGGTACATTTGATAGTCTGGAGGCGTCAGAGACTTCAAAGCACAGACAGGCAACGTCCCTCGCATATACATGAGCTCCAGTCTCCTCAAACGGCGGCGTCAAACGAGGCTCAAAGGACGCTGGAGCTTGGTCAGCAGCTGCGTGCGCGTCAGACGCACGACCTGGTGATAAAGCACACCGCGGTACTCTGCAACAATAATAGTTCTGAAGGTACTTCAGACGTACATCGGAACCTTTCACTGAACGATGAACAGCGTAAGGTGTCGGGCAAATCCAACACCTTCCATGAAAACCCTGACATGATAATCAAATCCAGTAGTATGTCACATAGCTCCGAATAAATCGTGACATTAAATTAACCAAAGTAATACGAGTAACGAGTGAGCAAATGGAATACCACAGACTAACACATGAATGCCTAAATGCATGTCATACCTTCCCACCGTGAGACAGACGCAGTTCCGAGGGGAGAAACGAGAACAGAAGCCGAGAGCAGAACCGTGTTAAGTTAGAAGGCCCTACGATAAGGGACGAACACCCACGTCTCCAGCTAACCGCTAGGACCACCCCCCAGCCCATGTTAAAAGCTAGAGCCCTCCAGAAGAACAGTATAGATCTTACGATAACACAAAAAGTGCCACCCCCAGCCGCAAGTTTTAGCGTGAGACTTTTTCTCGTCTCTGTTACGTCAGGACCACCCCTCAGCCCATGTTAAAAGATAGAGCCCTCCAGAAGAACAGTGTAGATCTTACGATAACACTAAAAGGACCACATCAGCTGCAAGTTTTAGCGTGAGACTTTTTCGCGTCTCTGTTATGTTGCAAACTTTAAAAACATTGCCCCACCACGAAAAGTATAACGTTTCTCTTTGGATAGACAGAAGCTTAAGGTTAACATTGAGACACTGACTGGTCAGATGAAAACACAGCCAGATAGTTTTTTTTAACCAACTTCGGTAAATTGTAGTAAGGAGAAGTTAGGAGAGAGTTGTTTCCGAGTGGGCGAGGTGGACGGAGCTGCGACGGCCGCCGCCCCCTGACGAACACCGACAAGGTAATGAACGCGCACGATGCCGCATTTTTGAGCGCTTAAGGCTTCACTCAAAACTGCAGAAGTCTCATCTGTTACATTCCCTTTACGTAATACTAGTGTCGATCGTCAATTAAAGGTCATGGTGTTCACATTTGCCACTTGAAGTAAAAATCTGAAACACGATGATTTTTCTGTTATATAGTTATTGAGAAGCCACATCAGCCACTGTAATTTACGACAAGTTAGATAAGTAATTGAAGATAATTGAGGGTCACTGTAGAACATTTTGATAGTTTTCTCTTTTGTGAAACTTAATTTAAACCTAGATTATAGGTGTGATATGGCATAGGTCATCCTTCGATTCATTGTAGAACTTGAAAACCCTTTCAGGGAATATTCGTTCACATTTTTGTTGACGCAGTTGGTTTTTACCATCCTGTATTAAAACATTTCCTTTTATCAATAGTGCAATTTATACACAATGCTTTGTGAGTAGAATAAAATTTCCAAGGGTAAACTTAACTGCTTTTTCGACGTTATTTTACCAGCTAACTAAAAACAGGAAAGCCTTGAACCCCTTCCACTAAATTTAGTTAGTATTAAGATTCTTTTACAGGGAGTCCAGTGGAGCTGACGCTGAAATAATTAAGTATTTGGTTATATCATCGCTAGTCTCACTGAACTCTTCTGAATTCTACATGTCATGTGTGGTCTGACGTCTCCTTACCAGCAACAGGTCCCAGGTTCAAACTAGTCAAGTCCCTAAAAAACACGCTCAGAGCGTCGTTGCGCGAAAGTGGTAGGGAGACACGATATAGAACAACAGACACCACGCCGAATGTTAGAACAGAAATAGATTAATGCTTCTACCGTACTACAGTCTTATCAGGACATTCGTTACTCACGTCTCCAAGTCAATGAGCATTCACCTCATTTAAACAGATGAAATTGACATGATTTGGAAACAAGTTCGGACTCAAACGAGGATTAGTAGCGTCTGTGGTTCAGTGGCATATTTTTTACATTTGGAGAACCAAAAATGATCTTACGTATGGCATGAACATCAGTGGGAATCTGACTACATCTACATACATATTCCGCAAGCTGCCGTACGATGCGTGGAGAATGGTAATCTTACCTCTACTAGTCATTTTCTTTCCAATTCCACTCGAAAATAGAACTAAGGAAAAATGACTATCTATTTGCAACCCCAATCTATTTGCAGTACCAATTTCTCGTATCTTATGTTCTTGGTCGTAATTTGAAATGTGTAATGGCGGCAATAGAATCGTTCCGCAGACACTTTCAAACACCGGTTTAATTTTCTCAATAGTGTTTCTCGAAAAGGACGTTACCTTTCGTCCAGAGATTTCCATTTAGGTTCTCGAAGCATGCCGAACCTCCTGGTAACAGATATAGCAGCCCGACTCTGAATTCCTTCGATGTCTTCCTTCAATCCTGACCCTTTGCGTATCCCAAACGCTCTAGTAGTGCTGAATAGTGGGTAGCACTAGCGTGCCATATGCCTCTCCATTACAGATGAACCGCACTGTCCCAAAATTTTCGCAATGAACCGCAGTCGGCCATTCTACCACAATGCTGACATGTTCGTTCCATTTCATATCGCTTTGCAAGGTTACGCTCATATATTCAAACGACGTGACTGTGACAAGCAGAACACTTCTAATGGTTGGTAGATGATGCTGACTTGTACAGGAAGGTGTCGAAGTAGACTGACTATAACTAGAGTGACTATAAACAGATACAAGTTGACTTAGACAAAATTTCTAGTTGGTTCGATGAATAGGAGCTAGCCTTAAATGTACAAAAATTTAAGTTAATCCAGATGATTAGGGAAAACAAACCCGTAATATTCGGATGAGACTCATAAAATGTCTTGTATGGAGTGTTCTTCTATATGGCGCTGAAACATGGACTATGAGGAAAAAAGACAGAGAAAGGCTGGAGGCTTTTGAGATCTGGACATGGCGGAAGATGGAAAGAATAAGTTGGACGGACAGAGTAAAAAATGAAGAGGTACTGAGAAGAATGGGAGAGAAAAGACAGTTACTAATATAATAAAGAGAAGAAAAAGAAATTGGATTGGGCATATATTAAGAAAGAATGACGGACTGATAAGAACAGTTTTAGAAGGTTATGTAGAAGGGAAAAGGAAGCGAGGAAGGAAGAGATTCCAGATACTGGATGACATGATGGACGGCACAACATACAGCAGCCTTAAGAAGGAAGCAATGGATCGCAGAAAATGGAGAGGCGAAGGACCTGCTAATATAGCAGATAACTGATGATGATGATGAATATTCGGATACTGACTGCGGCCACTCTGGCTGGCAGATCATTTACTATATAAAGAATAATAACGGTGTTATGACACTTCCCTGGGGCACTACTGACGATACACTTGTCCCTTATAACGCTCCCTGTCTGTGACAACATATTGGGTATGTTACTTAAGAAGTCTTCGCTAAACTTGTCAGTAGTATGCGACCCATTACAACGAAGTTAACTTTTTCGCTATTTTACTCCACGTGAAGTGTGGATTTTAGAAGTTATAAATTATTTTTCTGTAGCTGTGAAGTGTCATAAATTAATTAACGAGCATAATTTTTACAGCAAAAATAAATTATACGTATACATAAAACAATCTAATATTCCCGTTTCAAAAATTGTTCAAATGGCTCTGAGCACTATGCGACTTAACTTCTGAGGTCATCAGTCGCCTAGAACTTAGAACTAATTAAACGTAACTAACCTAATGACATCACACACATCCATGCCCGAGGCAGGATTCGAACCTGCGACCGTAGCGGTCGCCCGGCTCCAGACTGTAGCGCCTAGAACCGCACGGCCACTGCGGCCGGCATTCCCGTTTCAGTCAATGCTTGTGAGACCGACCATATGACTACTTATGGTAAACCTCTCAGTGTTGTCTTAAATATCTTTTAATTATATGAGAACAAAAAATTAATTTCTCGACGTAATTCTCAAAAAATTATGTTTTTGTTAACGATCTATTCAATGAGTAAGTGCAAGTTTACATTGTTGGGTAATCTGATATGAACAACAGAGATGGAAGGGTAACAAACTCTCTTCATGCACAGCAGACTTGGGCAGGCCGTATTGACAGTACGACACAAGAGGCTGGTGGCATAGCTCTGGATGCCGAAAGAGAGAAAGTAACGAGGCGGATGCTCGATAAAGCGAAACGTGTGCTAGCTGATAGATTTGATGTGCACATTACCGAAAATAAAATTAAGCTAATGGTGGCCGCAGTAGCTGGACATGCCGGATAGCTAAATGTTAAACTCTGGAAAAGTGAACGAATTTTTCCAGTCGGGTGATGGTGACAGATATAGTAGCGAGGATTGTACAAAGGTAAAAAGCTCCTTGTAGAGATAAACGGGCACTAATATACAAAACTCTTGAACGTGGGACGTAAATATGAATTACGACAAGCAATTCAAACAACTTACGGAAATGCAGCCGAGTGGTGTCTTCGACAGCTACCGATATTTCCACAAGTTTCACGCTACAAGTATAACGAGAGAACGCTGCGAAACTATAGTTAAACTATTCATAAGCATACTACACGAGCTAAGAACCATAGGAATGCTTATGCTGAAAAATAACACACTGTAAGATTCCACCACTTTACTAAATCTCCTGAAGTGACTGAGTTTAGTTACCATGCCTGTAGAAGATGGCATACGAGGCGTATTGGGCGTACTGTATGACTGGCTGTGCTTTTCCAGCCGCGATTCACAGAGATAATGACAACCCGTCCTCGGCTTATCTTAGCAGCTAGTCAAGCAGGATTTCTTTCTATTTGTTCTGCCGCGAAGCTCTCGTAGTTGATGTCCCTCGCAGAAGTAGTATCAGTGTCATCGGATTCACTGAACGTGCATTGCTACACGCTATGATTCTATGTCATGATGTTGGAAGCTATATCACTGGATTTAACGTTCCTGGATTCCCTTATGCTGTGTTTATTTACGAAAATCTGATAATGACTATGTAACACATCATTTATTGACCCGAAACTAGCAATTTCACGAGAGCACGACAGAATTACTTTGGAAAGCATCCTATCGGAGGACTTGCAATCGCGAAACATCGTAACTGCTCGTACGATTTCATTATCTTAAAAAGTGTTCAGTTGTCCTTTCGGAAGACTCCTTTCTTGCGTCGTAATATTATTATAAGAAAGCGTTTATGATCAATAGTCTTCTCCTAATATATGAAATTGAAAAAGTTGCTTACATTAGCAAATATTTTTTAAACAAAATCACTTCCTTCTTCGCCAGTATGGCTGTGGTTTCTCTGCTGATATAATTGTCTTACCCACAGGTACCGATAGCGTCTCACCCTACGGTCTGCTGCCAACGCCAGATGGCTACCTCAGGCAGCCTGGGACCTGAAATGTTACTCTCTGCTGTGCATTCTGCAGTACAGCTTGAGCTTATTGAGCACTAACGATGTCTTCAGACGTATGTAAAATGTAACTTTGGAAAATAAGGAACTCAAACGTGATTACAACATCCGAATCGTGAACAACAAAGGACCACACAAAAAGACGACCATCAAAATTTATCGATAGCAAATATTAATTACCAACGGGTGAACAAGTAGCATTAAATATGTCCAGCTACTGTTCAACCAGGAATAGGCAGATAATTAAATGATGATATAGAATTTTTGGCCACATATTGGGACATAAGTTGTTCCTGAAAAAAAAAAAAAAAATTTCTTGCGATATTAGAAACAATGAATGGTGCAGGCTTAGACATTAATACGTAAGGCAGACAAGTATGATAATTATCACGGCTTCCAGCTCATTCAGCCAACCTGTTGTCAAAAATAAAATACAGAATAATGGTTCATGACGGAAGCAAGGGTTAAGAAAAATCAAGACACGTTCATATGATTTGTCGACCTACCAAAAGTGTTTGACAGCGCAAAATTTGAAAGATGTTCGAAATTCTCAGGAGAGTTGATATAACGTGTAAGAAAGGAAGGGTAAATATACTGTACGTTCGTAGAATCAACGGGGAGCAATAAGAATGTAAGACTTATAATGAAGTTCTGAGATTAAAAAGGATATAACACATGCATGCAATCTTTCACCCCTACTATTCAGTCTATAAATTTAAGAAGCACTGGCGGAAATAGAACATTGATTCAGGAGTGAAATTAAAATCCAGACAGCGAAACAGTAGGGGAGAATAGTGCAGTACCGGCTGGCATGTGTGTTTTTTTTTTTTTTTTTTTTTTTTTTTGCCTTTCGTGTAACTGTGGTTTTTAATCGGAATAGTAGTTTACCATACCCTTACCTGAAGACACGTTCTACGAATTGCACAATGGAATGATTTTTATTTTTCAGTTACATGGAAAGTAAAAGAACTACGATTACAAGTCTTGTAAAAAATGCCTTGCCGTACCGACCTTTGCCTTTCCTTTGATTTTATGGAGTGTTAAAGAAACACTGCAGTGCTACTGAATAATAATACACTCCTGGAAATGGAAAAAAGAACACATTGACACCGGTGTGTCAGACCCACCATACTTGCTCCGGACACTGCGAGAGGGCTGTACAAGCAATGATCACACGCACAGCACAGCGGACACACCAGGAACCGCGGTGTTGGCCGTCGAATGGCGCTAGCTGCGCAGCATTTGTGCACCGCCGCCGTCAGTGTCAGCCAGTTTGCCGTGGCATACGGAGCTCCATCGCAGTCTTTAACACTGGTAGCATGCCGCGACAGCGTGGACGTGAACCGTATGTGCAGTTGACGGACTTTGAGCGAGGGCGCATAGTGGGCATGCCGGAGGCCGGGTGGACGTACCGCCGAATTGCTCAACACGTGGGGCGTGAGGTCTCCACAGTACATCGATGTTGTCGCCAGTGGTCGGCGGAAGGTGCACGTGCCCGTCGACCTGGGACCGGACCGCAGCGACGCACGGATGCACGCCAAGACCGTAGGATCCTACGCAGTGCCGTAGGGGACCGCACCGCCACTTCCCAGCAAATTAGGGACACTGTTGCTCCTGGGGTATCGGCGAGGACCATTCGCAACCGTCTCCATGAAGCTGGGCTACGGTCCCGCACACCGTTAGGCCGTCTTCCGCTCACGCCCCAACATCGTGCAGCCCGCCTCCAGTGGTGTCGCGACAGGCGTGAATGGAGGGACGAATGGAGACGTGTCGTCTTCAGCGATGAGAGTCGCTTCTGCCTTGGTGCCAATGATGGTCGTATGCGTGTTTGGCGCCGTGCAGGTGAGCGCCACAATCAGGACTGCATACGACCGAGGCACACAGGGCCAACACCCGGCATCATGGTGTGGGGAGCGATCTCCTACACTGGCCGTACACCACTGGTGATCGTCGAGGGGACACTGAATAGTGCACGGTACATCCAAACCGTCATCGAACCCATCGTTCTACCATTCCTAGACCGGCAAGGGAACTTGCTGTTCCAACAGGACAATGCACGTCCGCATGTATCCCGTGCCACCCAACGTGCTCTAGAAGGTGTAAGTCAACTACCCTGGCCAGCAAGATCTCCGGATCTGTCCCCCATTGAGCATGTTTGGGACTGGATGAAGCGTCGTCTCACGCGGTCTGCACGTCCAGCACGAACGCTGGTCCAACTGAGGCGCCAGGTGGAAATGGCATGGCAAGCCGTTCCACAGGACTACATCCAGCGTCTCTACGATCGTCTCCATGGGAGAGTAGCAGCCTGCATTGCTGCGAAAGGTGGATATACACTGTACTAGTGCCGACATTGTGCATGCTCTGTTGTCTGTGTCTATGTGCCTGTGGTTCTGTCAGTGTGATCATGTGATGTATCTGACCCCAGGAATGTGTCAATAAAGTTTCCCCTTCCTGGGACAATGAATTCACGGTGTTCTTATTTCAATTTCCAGGAGTGTACATACATCAAAAAAACGTTTTGCATCACGTTAGCTCCCAGAACTCCTGAAGATAGACGTTGACTGTGGATATTGTATCACAGACACCGTCCCTTTAACCGTCTGCGGTCCAAGCTTCCCCATCTCCTCTTCCACTGCCTAGTTGCGGGACGGGTGTAAGTCGTGCTGTGACTCTGTCCGCTTCAGTTTGATGAGTGTGAGGCCGTTTCGTATTGCAGAGATACCACGGACCTGTGTTATCACGTAAGCTCATTGTGTCTGCTTTCCGATTTTGATGCTTGATGTAAGTCGTTTACACAGTGATGTCTCTCATTTGTAGCCATTTACTCGCCGATAAAATACCATAGTCAAATAAGTACGCGTATTTCACAGATAGAACGCGACTATATTTGTTACATGTGATATATGTACTGTCTTTACGGCTACCTATTAATGTTTCGGATGATAATATGCTATCATCGACTTGTTACAGGTCGGTATGGAGACTGGACCAAAATATGATCTCAATAATCTTTCTGACATCGAAAACATACATGAAATCCTATTTGACGGATGTGACATAAGTCCCAATGACATTTCGAGTTTCTCGGGTTCCGCACCTGGTCCTTCGGGCCTGGTACCAAGTGTGCGATGCTCCAGAAGAAGACTGCCACACGGATGCGGAGGAAATAATCCACGAACGTCTGGACGGTTCCGAAACGGAGCAAAGTGACACGAATGTTTCATCTGAGGGCGAAGAGGACGATGAATTCCATGTTTGCCGTCAAAAGAAGGGCAAGAAAGTAATAGACTCCATTTTCTGAAAAAAAACTTCTTATCGTTCGTAGAAAAGAGTGCAACATAACCTACTTAGGAAAATCCCGGGTCCGATCGGTAGAGCTCGGGACATACAATTATAGACATGTGGGCATGTTTATTTGATGGCAACATGTTGGACATCATTGTAAGTTCCACAAACCTTAATTGCTCTTGTCCTGCCTCCAAGTGTGTTTCGATGTAAAGGAAACGCTTCAGCTGCCTCCCTCGTAGTCATTTCACTAGACCCAACATTAATCACATCCATTTTCACGCACTCATCATTCCATTTTCCTTTCATTTTTTTTTCATGAAACTCATGACGCTTGACGGCATTAGAGCGATTTATTAATTTGCTGCTATTTCGGGTAGCTTAATAAAGCGTACCTCAATAATAGCATGCAGAAGATTTGTCGATAAGAGCGTCATTTCATGTCCATATGCCTGGCTAAAATAAAGTAGCACACGACACACAAGTATAGTCAACAAGAATTGTATGGAATACATTTCCTAAGAGCGATCAGTACACAATATCGAAATGTGTGAGATAAATAAAAAAAAATCTGCTACTTAAGTTATTCACGTTTCGGTCACAGACTGCGTCCAGTTTAATACAATGTTAAATTACGTAAGAAGGATGACTCTGATTCTCGCATGCTCTTTGAATAACTTTTATACGCTCATTTGCTGTTTGTCTGATGTCCCATACTGGATATTGTGTACTGATCCCTCTTAGGAAATGTATTAAATATAATTAATGTTTCATTATAAGTTATACGTCGTTTGCTACATTATTTTAATCACGCATATGTACATGAAAGAAATCCTATATTAAAAGGTTTTGTTTATAATGTCATTAAGGCACTTTTATTAAGGTATTGAGTTTTATCACTGTGTTCCTTGCACTGTTTAACTCTCGTTAACTTTTCTTATATCCATGATGATGTAGCTTCTCAGTAATATTCTGGGATCCTTGATCTTAATCATTTGTTCCTCTATCATTGTCCGTTTCGACATGTGACACACAGAATTACACATTGTACCCAGAATTTAGTATTATTGTTTTAATTATGTTTCAAGTATTTGTGCCAAGGGTCACATTATTGTCATGTAACGCCTATTGCACATTGGAAGGAACACATAGAAAATGTTGTGGGGAAGGCAAACCAAAGACTGCGTTTTATTGGCAGCACAATTAGAAAATGTAACAGATCTATTAAAGAGACTGCGCTACGCTTGTCTGTTTTTTACTTTACTGCTACGTGGTGCGGGATCCTTGCCAGATAGGATTGACGAATTACATCGAGAAAGTGCAAAGAAGGGCAGCACGTTTCGTATTATGGCGACATAGGGGAGAGAGTGTGACATCATTAAAAGAAAGGAGTTTCTAGTTGCGGCAGAATCTTCTCACGAAATTTCAATAACCAATTTTCTCCTCCGAACGCGAAAATATTTTCTTAACGCCAACCTACATAGGGAGAAATGATCATCATAATAAGATGGGGGAAATCAGAGCTCGCACGGAAAGATACAGGTGTTTGTTTTTCCCACTCGCTATACGAGACTGGAATAATAAAGAATTATTGTGAAGGTATTTCGATGAACAGCTTGCCAGAGTATCCCTGTAGATGTAGATGTAAACGTGATGCGCATAAACATTAATTGTAAAAAAAAGAAAAAATTATAATAACTGATGCTTCTGAATTTAGTACAAATATTACTTATGAGCGTATAGTAATTGTTATAATCATTGTTTTACCTTTGTACGTCAGGATCTAAATCAACCAGACATCTCTGTGTTGTTAACCTTGAGACTACAAGTGCTTTGGATACTTATGCTACGTCCAGTTTTCAGCTGTGTGTGCATGAGGAATGTTGCCGATGTGGGAAAACTATTGTTGTTTTGTATTATTATCCACGAAATGAACAGTTAATGCGGTTTTATGGTTCCATATGATTAACATGTGACTTGCCCTACCCAACCGTTCGTAAGTTACGTTTTGTGTTTCCTGCCTTTGGTTGGTTGGTTGATTTGGGGGATGGGACCAAACAGAGAGGTCATCGGTCCCATCGGATTGGGGAAGGAGGGGGAAGGATATCGGCCATGCCTTTTCAAAGTAACCATCCCCGCATTTGCCTGAAGCCACTTAGGGAAATCACCAAAAAATCAGGAAGGCCAGATGAAGGATTGAACCAGCGTCCTCCCGAATGCGAGTCCAGTGTGCTAACCACGGCGCCACCTCTCTCGGTTTGTGCATTTCTGTGAACATAACAGCGTTGAAGAGAGCTGTACACTGACTACCGAACACACACCGCTTCCAGCCGAGTATAACGTAGCGCTAGGTATCACGTGGTCCTCTGGCCCTAACAGAATAGTTTAGTATTTAATTTTTCGATGCGTAAGTATAAATTTGTCCCGTATCTCTTCAGGGCAAAGCGTTACAAACGCCACAGGTCCGCTTTCTCATTTCTCTCTAAAACCTAAGACGCACATGTGAACAGCGAGTGATATAAATCAACATCGAAGATGTACTCGAAGAGAAATTCGTGCTGAAAGGTTATGTGATAATTCTAAGGCAGCAGATACTTTTAAAATTCGTTTCTTAATTAATGCAGGAGTGGTATCAGAGTCACACAGCGCTGCAGAAGGAATTGAGGCAGTTGGTACAAATATCAATTTCTATAAATTTTAATGATTATTTTTGTAACAATAAATCAATAAATCACAGTTTAAACAATTGGTAATTGATAACAATATTTACACTCACTCACTATGTATTGCAGGCATCAAGGTAAAATGGGCATTTAGTGTTATTTGGTGCCCTTCCAAAACATTTGCTTGCTAAAAACTAACTAAGTACTGAATGGAAAATTATGTGTTTCAAGCGGAAATACCTTATCTTGTCGAAGACGCAAGTATTATGCTATGTATCAAGAGACAGCGACAGAGAAAACTGTAAATAACTTGTTTAAAACAGTGATTCAGTGTCCCATTCCTATGAAGGATTTCATTTAAAAAAAGAGAAGGCAAAATAAAAAGCCAATTCGGTTTCTGAACGACAAAATCTATTAGGCAGTGAGAAACTGATTACATTCGAGTCTTGATGGTAACTTAAATAGTAAGTCCTCTTTTGGGAGTTTCTTAAACACATCTTATCAGTTGCTTTTGCACCTGAAGTCATAAGAAGTCTGATGTATAAACGTATCAATAAATTATATATATATATATATATATATATATATATATATATATATATATATATATATATATATATATGTATTATTTTCATTCTGTTTTGTCTAATGGAGTTATGTTATAGGGCACATAATGTTCAGAAAGTTTTTCACTGAAGATGAATGTGTAAGAACAACATGTAGTGCTCACCTTCAGTAATCTTGTAGACACCTTGCAGACGTCCCAGAAAAAGTAATTTGCGTCCTGCTTTTATTAACTTGGTAAGTTCAAGGTCAATAGGAATGATATTTGTAATTACAAAAGTGGAACGAAAAGTGACCTTGTTGCTTCGTAGAACTGACATAACTTAAAAGTGTGACTGAATCTGCTACAAAAACATTTGACCACATACCAAGTGATGTAAATTGTCTGATTTTTAACGAAGCAAAAACTGCAAAAATGCAGATACATTTCATTTCAGCAAACTCATCCCACCCTATAAAGTTAGTGTTGTTTCATATTCATGCACAAGAATTCCGTACGCCTGAAATCTTGTTAGTTCATCTGTACATAGTCAGCACACATATTTGAATTAATGTAACAGCCCGTTTACTGATTGAAACCGTGTCATAATGATATGCAAATAACCCATGGTACAGTGAACTAACTAACTAATTAATTGACTAACTGGCTTTGAGGGAGAACCAACATGAAAGGATACTGCTGTGGAAGAAAGAAAAACTTTTCCATCCCAGCTTTCGGTAGATGTATGCTTCGACGAATTTTACTCTGTCCCAGCTCTCTGATTCGCCACGACATATAGGATGGTCTTAAGATATTAAATTTTTTTGTTCGAGTGAATAAATCGTTTGGACAAGAAGAGAATAGAAGCTTTCGAAATGTGGTGCTACAGAAGAATGCTGAAGATAAGGTGGGTAGATCACGTAACTAATGAGGAGGTATTGAATAGGATTGGGGAGAAAAGAAGTTTGTGGCACAACTTGACTAGAAGAAGGGATCGGTTGGTAGGACATGTTTTGAGGCATCACGGGATCACAAATTTAGCATTGGAGGGCAGCGTGGAGGGTAAAAATCGTAGAGGGAGACCAAGAGATGAATACACTAAGCTGATTCAGAAGGATGTAGGTTGCAGTAGGTACTGGGAGATGAAGAAGCTTGCACAAGATAGAGTAGCATGGAGAGCTGCATCAAACCAGTCTCAGGACTGAAGACCACAACAGCAACAACAAACAACGTTCGTTTGTAGGGAAGAACACTATGCTAAAACGATTAAGAGTATTTCAGACTGCCATCATTACCAGACTTGTTTTTTACCCAAAATGCTGCAAAAAATTTTAGCAGCTGCTCTATTATTACTCAGTGTAGTAAATATGAAAGGCTTTTCCTGTGAAATAGTCCGGGATATAATGAATATGAATGAGTGGCGAAACTTGATCAAAATACAGCCTCATATATAAATAGAAGGCAGAGGCTGGGCAGCGAGAATACGCGGTGGATTATCGTTCCTAAGGATCTGATTAATGTTTTGTGTTCCGTACTGTGCTTCAGCAGAGCATTTGCCATTGTTTCCAAATGAGTTTATGATTTTTCACTCTCCTCCATTCACGAAAATATGATTGTGGAAAAATATGAACGTATTTGATCAATCGTGGGCTAATTCTGACGGTGGTTTAATGTGAACAGCGGATGGCCTATCTATCAGTTACGTAATCGTTTATTAGTCTTTTGTTACTGGAATCATGTACATGTTGACGAATTTTCTACTCATAAAACAGTTATATGTCATCTTCCCAATTACAAATCCATCCACTCTGCTGCTACTGTTGATGATGTGCACCGATGTTTACTGGCCTGGGTCCCACATTACTACTATTACGTCTTGACACGTTTTCGTTTCTCACGTAGTTTCATGTTAAAAGGCAGAACTACATAGCATTATTGGAAAGTACCTCATAGCTTAGGTGATATAATTGTTCAAATGGCTCTGAGCACTATGGGACTTAACCTCTGAGGTCATCAGTCCCCTAGAACTCAGAACTACTTAATCCTAACTAACCTAAGGACATCACCCACATCCATGCCCGAGGCAGGATTCGAACCTGCGACCGTAGCGGTCACACGGTTCCAGACTTAAGCACCTAGAACCGCTGGGCCACATCGGCCGGCTTAGGTGATATATTCAAGTGATGAATGTATACTCTTCTACCAGAATTTAATGTTAATGAAACAGTTCATTTTCGTTTTGTTCCTAAAATAAAACCGTCACGACAAATACCAAGAAGTTCTTTATGAATGTTTAAATTAATAATGTGACGGTATATCCATACATAGAATGTCCAGAAGAATTAGGGGAACACCTGCATCAACGACCGGTATGTTAAATCTATTTTGATAGAGGCAGTGGACCGATGACCTCAGCAGTCTGGTCCCACAGTCCTTACTACAAATTTCCAGATACAGGCAGCAGCTGTGGTCTTATTGCATGGCTCGAGATCTATGCTTTTGCTTTTAACGTAGGTGACATTTAACATAATTCGCTACATACTTGCTGTGTTATGAATTGCAGCGTCCGGTGTCTCCACAGAAAGAAGTGAGTACCGGTGAGCCAGTGTTTCCTAGTGAGGTACGCTGATGGCATTTTGCATTTGTGGACATTGTTTTCAACCAAGCACATGTAATCCAGGGCGAGATGCAAGGGCGGTCTTCTTGTGATCTAAGAAGAATGGATTTCCGATCGTGTTGCTGCAGATACCGATACCTCTCCACGTGTCATCCATAGGTTGTCGACACGCTACAGGGAGAGGGTTCAGTACACAAAGCGAGTTGGACAAGGTCGCCGACTCATTACCACAGCTCTTGAAGAACGATATCCGCTCATTTCTGCTTTGCAGCCCAGATTACTACAAGACGGTCTCAGACTTTAATGAACTGGTTACGAGAAAAGGTCTTATGACATATTCTGTTTACGGTCTCCCGTTAGCCGGCGAGGAACTAAGAGGGCACCATACCTTTGAGGAAAGCAGCTGGCAAACGGCTTCTAATATCACAACCGGTGGACGACTGTGTCAACATTACCAACAGAGACATCCAGATGTGCAGTAGGGTGTTCGTTATCACTTCGAATGAGAGGTCCAATGCAGGAGTCATAGGTTTGCGCGTCAGATGGGTATCCGGGAGATCGGACAGGTTTTTTGCGACCTTATTGCGATGATCGCAGACACCTCAACAACAACTCACTGTGCTTTCGTTCACTGCCAGGTCTCCGTAGACATTCTGCGAGCACCTGTGAATATTTGCAGTGTTCTAATTTTCCGGCAAAAGAAACTCAATAACAGGTCTCTGCTTGGAATGCACCTCCCTTATAGACGCCATTTTGAAGCCTACGCACAGCGCTGCCAGATGTCGGAACTTCATGAAACTATAGAGGCTGAAGCAGGAATATCCCATGATTGAGCCAAGCTGTGGCTAGCGTTGGTGCCGTGTGTAGGTTTCTGCCAGACCGTATCGTTTAGTTGGCATCGTTGCATTGTTTGTCTTCTTCTCGTGTCGTAAGCGTTGCCTCTCCGCTAGTGGCAGCAGCGGCGCTTATCGACATGTACCTCTGCTGCCCTATCTTTGGCGCGACCTCGTTCATCTTCCGTGTGGTGTGAGTGTAGAGGTCGCATGGGGACGCAGGAGCAGCGAGGTACACACAGAGCGACAATACGCCGGAGCCACCGGCGGCGTGTATGGACTGCCGGATCGAAGGGCAGTGGTCACGAGGGTGTATGACCTTGTCGAAACCGGATCCTTCATGTTTGAGCTGATTGCAGTGTAATTCGCGTAGAGAAACCTCCACCATTGTGAAATCTCGCGATTCTCCAGTGACTTGGGTTCGTGCTGCTGCTCGTAGTATCACCGAGGTGAAAAGCAGCGATTGGATTACCTGGTGAAGGAGGATCTGATTAGCCTTCCCGAGCTTCTAATTACTATTTACTATTTTGAGCTTCTTACATTCGACCAGCGGTATTTTTCTGTGGCCGCTGACGCCCTAGTTACCTGCCCTGAGGGTTGGTGTATGTAACGGCAGTGTACATTTATTCGCCTTACCGCCGCTGTCCGGTGAGGAGTGTAAGTTTGACAGATTCTCGATTGTAGGTTGGGTGGCGTTCTTCTACCTTAGCGGTAGTCATTCCTTCTGGTTCCGGGCGCTCTAAGCACAGTATTCTGCGGGCAGAACCCAGACCGCCGGTTCCGGCTTTGGCGTAATTTTACATCTTGCATTTGTTTTCTTGGATGTCATGTAGCCTCACGAAGATTATCATTAATCGCTCGTTACACTGCCACTAGTCCAAGTTCCCATCTTGTGATCTGGATGCAACTCTTAGCTGCCTTTCTCTTCGTTCGCGGAAGTGTTTTTGGTATGACCTACTCAGAGGTCGATTCCCGGAGCATCGTCTGTCACTGGCCCTTGTATTTTATTACATTATTGTATTATTAAGTCGATATAGAAGAGATAGGGGATCCAGTATCAGAATCGGAATTTAAAAGAGCTTTGGTGGACTTACGGTCAAATAAGGCAGAAGGGATAGATAACATTCCATCAGAATTTCTAAAATCATTGGGGGAAGTGGCAACAAAACGACTATGCACGTTGGTGTGTAGAATATATGAGTCTGGCGACATACCATCTGACTTTCGGAAAAGCATCATCCACACAATTCCGAAGACGGCAAGAGCTGACAAGTGCGAGAATTATCGCACAATCAGCTTAACAGCTCATGCATCGAAGCTGCTTACAAGAATAATATACGGAAGAATGGAAAAGAAAATTGAGAATGCGCTAGGTGACGATCAGTTTGGCTTTAGGAAAAGTAAAGGGACGAGAGAGGCAATTCTGATGTTACGGCTAATAATGGAAGCAAGGATAAAGAAAAATCAAGACACTTTCATAGGATTTGTCGACCTGGAAAAAGCGTTCGACAATATAAAATGGTGCAAGCTGTTCGATATTCTGAAAAACGTAGGGGTAAGCTATAGGGAGAGACGGGTCATATACAATATGTACAACAACCAAGAGGGAATAATAAGAGTGGACGATCAAGAACGAAGTGCTCGTATTAAGAAAGATGTAAGACAAGGCTGTAGCCTTTCGCCCCTACTCTTCAATCTGTACATCGAGGAAGCAATGATGGAAATAAAAGAAGGGTTCAGGAGTGGAATTAAAATACAAGGTGAAAGGATATCAATGATACGATTCGCTGATGACGTTGCTATCCTGAGTGAAAGTGAAGAAGAATTAAATGATCTGCTGAACGGAATGAACAGTCCAATGAGTACACAGTATGGTTTGAGAGTAAATCGGAGAAAGACGAAGGTAATGAGAAGTAGTAGAAATGAGAACAGCGAGAAACTTAGCATCAGGATTGATGGTCACGAAGTCAATGAAGTTAAGGAATTCTGCTACCTAGGCAGTAAAATAACCAATGACGGACGGAGGCCGGCCGCGGTGGTCTAGCGGTTCTAGGCGCTCAGTCCGGAACCGCGCGACTGCTACGGTCGCAGGTTCGAATCCTGCCTCGGGCATGGATGTGTGTGATGTCCTTAGGTTAGTTAGGTTTAAGTAGTTCTAAGTTTCTAGGGGACTGATGACCACAGATGTTAAGTCCCATAGTGCTCAGAGCCATTTTTTGACGGACGGAGCAAGGAGGACATCAAAAGCAGACTCGCTGTGGCAAAAAAGGCATTTCTGGCCAAGAGAAGTCTACTAATATCAAATACCGGCCTTAATTTGAGGAAGAAATTTCTGAGGATGTACGTCTGGAGTACAGCATTGTATGGTAGTGAAACATGGACTGTGGGAAAACCGGAACAGAAGAGAATCGAAGCATTTGAGATGTGGTGCTATAGACGAATCTTGAAAATTAGGTGGACTGATAAGGTAAGGAATGAGGAGGTTCTACGCAGAATCGGAGAGGAAAGGAATATGTGGAAAACACTCATACGGAGAAGGAACAGGATGATAGGACATCTGCTAAGACATGAGGAAATGACTTCCATGGTACTAGAGAGAGCTGTAGAGGGCAAAAACTGTACAGGAAGCAGAGATTGGAATACGTCAAGCTAATAATTGAGGACGTAGGTTGCAAGTGCATTTGTCTCACTTGTTTGGTGGTCTGTTGTTTTTTTTTTTTAATTAACTTTTGCTATGCCATTCGCCGTTTGACAGTATATACGTTAAATTTTTTTTATAGTTGACATTTTGGCGTTAAAGGACTTCAGCTGTGATAGTGGTTACTGGCCCTGAAATTCTGATTGCGACCACTTTGGCTTGTTTTCCAAAATTATCTGCTGTCTGTATTTTATGTAAGTTTGCTTAATTTTTTATAATTACCGTTCTGGTGTTAACGGCCTTCCGCCGTGATTGTGGTTACTTGCTTTACAATTCTGGTTGCGACCACACTGGTTTCTTTTCCAAAATTATTTGCTGTCTATATTTTACGTATGTTTGTTTAATTTTTTACAGTTGTCATCCTGGCGTTGAAGGCCTTCAGCCTAAATTGTAGTTACTTGTCTTAAAATTCTGATTGCGACCACATTTGGTTGTTTTCAAAAGTTATTTGCTCTCTGTATTTTATGTATTTGTTAAATTTTAAATAATTGCCTTTTTTCGCGTTAAAGGCCTTCAGCTGAGATTGTGGTTACGTGCCTTAAAAGGCTGATTGTGACCTCATTGGCTTGTTTTCAAGAATTATGTAAAATAAATGATTGAAATTGCAAAGCAAACCAACAGTAATTTATTCGGGCCCCTTCCACAACCGTAACCTAATCCTGCCTTCCTTAATTACCAGGTTTCAGTTATATTCCACAACGAGTTTTCAACGGAAAATGACCAAGAAAAAATTAAAGCGCTAAGTCACATGTCGGGTCACAAGGCCGCAATTAGTTTGCAGTGAAGTGACTCGGTAGAAAGAGCTGGAAGGCATGTGAAACATCAGCAGCAGCAGTCGATGATGAACGACGCTTCTGCAGTGACCAAACTCGCCAGAATGGCGTAGAAAGCTTTCGTCAATGAGCATCGCGCTGGCAACACGAGCTACAGTAGTCCACACACGCAACATCGCACTGCATAGCGCCGCTTCGCCGAGGTGCAGTGTGCAGCGTGCAGCAGCAGCAGCAGCAGCGGCTCACAGCACCAGCAGCCACCAGCAGCTAGCAGCAACAGCTGGTTCACACACACGGCAGTACACCACATCACATAGGAACAATTTGCAGTAGAGGCAGAGTTGCAGTTAGGGTACGAAAGATAAGTCTGTTATGAGGCACGTAATAATTGTAATTTCATCTCCATGTCAGGTAATGCATTTTCCTGACGGTAGATATTACATAAATGTTTTCACTCATGAATTTCTTGTTCTAATCGTAGGCAAGTGAGTAACGAATGTCTAATGAATCGTAATTAAGGCTCTGAAGTTCTTTTTGCTGTCCTCTTGTAAGTCACAGAGTCTGCAGAGTGAAATATTGCTGCCAGATGAAGCAGGCGCGATCTGTCGGCGCCACAGCGGCGCAAAAGCTAACAAACGTTTATTAAATTAACCAACAGAGGGCAACACACTAGCCAGAGACAATAAAAAAAATGTTCAAATGTGCGTAAAATCTTGTGGGACTTAATTGCTAAGGTCATCAGTCCCTAAGCTTACACACTACTTAACGTAAATTATCCTAAGGACAAACACACATACCCACGCCCGAGGGAGGACTCGAACCTCCGCTGGGATCAGCCGCACAGCAGAGACAATAAATAGGTACCACGTCAAAAGGAATGCCATGGAGCAGTAAAGAGCAGGCTCTTCCAATAAACGACACAAAGGAAGTGAATTTTTTCTAGTAAGATATATAAAAAAAGATGGACTATGGTTCTTCAGTGATCGTAAAGACATTGACTTTGTTGTTATTTTAAGAATATTATTCTAAAAAGAACTTCGCATTCAATTACATGAATGTTTGATTTTCTGTTTCAGTCTCAAGAGAACAGAATTTTACTCATATACTTCAATAACAATTGTTTTCTGTTCAAGGTAGTGGTTTCAAAACAAAGAAATATTGCTCTACAGCCAAAAGCAATACAATGAATGGATTTCCGGAGGAAGAGTGACGTAATTATCAGTGTAGCCGTCACAGAGTCGGAATAGTGAGTTCCACGAGTTGTCTGTCTGCATAATACACAGCTGAGAGAAGCAGATTACGCAACAGCAACACGAGGTGGAAAATTCCATCAGAATTGGTAAAGCATGAATACATAAAATTGAAGATAACTTTTTAATCATTTATCATGGAAGTGACATGTTAAAACTGGCCATAGACAATTCCAGGACGTTACTGAATCTGTTTTTCCATAAACCATTAGACGAAGCTGGAGCTTATAATCAGTGTTTGAACAGAATACGTATAAAATGCAAAGTTCAGTTTGCGTCAAGTAATGGTATTACAATAATACATTAATATCTCATTTAGATATCCCATTTAGATGTAGTACTGCCTAGATTGTTCACTTTCAGCTCAGCTGTGTAATTGTTCGACAGTTCGAGCCACTCGTTTTGTGGAACTGAAAAGAAGGAGAATACGACTGGATAGAGTGTTGGTCATTAAAAGTAACTGAAGGAGAGTAATAGAAGGGAACTGAAGTTGAAAAGGACAAAAGCAAAAAAAAAAAAAAAAATCTAAATTTCTTGTGGCTGTACTGTATATGTAGAATCAAAGTAGTGACAAGTAATGTGAGCAAGGTGCGTTGGCTGTAGAAATAGTTGAGAATTTTTCGATGTGGCAGTAGAGGTTTTTCATTAGTATTTTATTATATTCCTTTTTAGTGTATAATTTCACTAATTATTCTATTTTGTATAGTGTGTTTATCCACTTGACACCTTGTGCGTGAAAACGAACACATTTTACAGGAGAAAGGTTTTAAGGCCTGAAGACGACAGCAAAGTCTGTTATACCGGTTCTCTTAAATAAAGACATATTTTTGCGATCTTGGCTGTTGAATGGTTTTTTTATAACTGTGGGAAGCATCAGCGCCAATTTAAGATTTTTCGCTAACCTATACTCTGAAATGTGTGAGACGGAACAGGTTGAGGGTTTTTTGAGCTTGTGGGCCAAAGAACAAAGGCAAGAGAGAGAAAATGAACCATAAGAAACTTAGGAAATGGAAAATAAGAGATAAGAACGGAGGCGATAGTTTTTTAGAGATTTTAAAGAAACTTTTGTTCAGTTTAGGAAAGAGATGAAATGTAGTTTTAATTAATAGGACAATGATGATAGATAAAAAACTGATAGCATTGAGTGCTTCAGTAGCAGATCTCATTCTCAAGAAACAAGAGAATAGGTATGAGATAAGAAATTTACAAAAGGAATATTGAAACGGGAAAGTAAAGGTATCATAAGCCGACAATAGTACGGTTAAATTTACGTGAAAGTTGCCGTATGTCACTTGCCGCTACAGTGTTGCCACATTGGCTCGGATACCATACCGCTCGGTTAAAAGTGACACACACACACACACACACACACACACACAAACACACACACACACACACACGCACACACACATACACAAACTCTCTGAGTCACTTCACAACTGCTGTTAATGTGTAACGCAGTACGGTGTCGGAAGCAGCCACCGTGAGGTATGACGGAAATGCGAGTTGCTTTGACGACAGCTACGTGACCAATGACTGAACTGCGGCAGACTACGTCCTCTGAAGCCTTGAATCTATACTCATGTCCTAACCTAACCACGACCTCGTGATGTGCAATATACCCGAGAGAACTGCAGCAGCACTCTGCGGCAGAACTCAAATCATGGTCTCCTCTATGAGCAAACTCAAGGCAGAAAATATTTCTGTTTCACTGCTAGAAGCAAACAAACTATCGCTGGTCACTTGAAACTATCCTCACTCTAATACACGAGCCGCAGCGTCTCCAACCGATTAGCAGTTCTGGTTGCCATTTGTTTGAAGATGACAGGCGACATACGCAAATTCGAAACGGAAAAACAATGACAGGAAGAAAAATAACAGCAAATAAAAAGATCAGTTCAATAATGAAAATGACGTGGCAAAACATTAGAAACAAGATATTACATTTAAACCAATTAAATTAATAAAAATAATAAATTCGTTTGATTAGATTTAGAAATAAAGAAAATGTCACTGCATCTGACGATGTTCGAAGCTACGACTTTCTACAGAATAGGTTCATACGGTACCACTGCGCTACGTCGTTACACTGTGGTAGGATACTGTATTTATGACTGGAGAGCCAGTCGCCGCGGTTCGCTGAAATCCTCAAAAATTTTGTCGCCACGAGGTGTAGTTCGAAGCTCACCTAACATAAGCCGATCTCTGATATAATAACTGTATAAGTGACGCTGAGTCACGTATTGTGCGGAAGGATCCATTAGTGTTTCGTTAATGCTCTGTATGAAAGAGTGCAGTTCGTTAGCATCGTTGTGTGGTTGTTTTTGGTGTGGTTATCGTGTGTGATCTAGACACATCAAGAACGAAAGCCGGACAAGGAATTGGAAGTGAACTCACCAACTGCTGTAGCAGTTCGGCAATTTTGAACGATTAGGGCATGACAATGAGCGCTGTCATTGGATGAAACCAGCTCCAACGCGTGAAGTGTCAACTATCATAAATCTTTATCGGACTACAGTGTCCTTGTACCATATAGTAGATAAACGTACTGCTCAAGGGCGAACATAGGTGATTAGGAAAATGAGAGAGTGTGATCTGTCTGTGGATAATTGTAGCGTTACAAATGTTGAATTCTGCCGTGATGTGAAAATGATACCCCATCGCCATACTGCAGTCCAAAAGGTAGATTCAGGGGCGCCTATACCAGTGGGCAATGGAGCTCCGCCCATCCCCCTCGCCCCTCTCCCCCCCCCCCGGCCCACCACCCCGGCTCCCCTCCCCGGCTCTTATAAAAAGGAGAAAATATAGTGTAGCCAGATGTTTTCCCCCAAGGAAAGATTTAAAACTCGGTATTACGCGTATTTTAACAGACATTTTTATGACTACTTGCAAGCCGTATTTGTATTCCAAAATATTAAAAATATTCCATACTTCCAAGTCTAGCCTCTCCCCTACATACTATGGTATGGGAGTCCTTGCTTAGATTAACAGGGGGAACTTTGTGGGCGTACAACAGATATTATTGACAGAGAGTGTGTGTAACTGGTCCTAACTACAAAAGTTCAAACTCAAATGGGAATTTGAGTTTCATTTGGACAGAGGTAGAATTTGCCAAAAAAAAGTCACACAAATATTTCCTACCTTTGCTGCTCCAGGGAAAACGGACCTGGTTGTGTTTCTGAGGGCTTTTGGAGGTACTTCACCTACTTCATCGTGTTATGGAAAAAAATACAATTTGTAATTAATTAAACATTTAGAAAGTAGTGCATTGCAACAGGGATTGTTAAATGTGGAGAGGTTTCAGTCATATAACTGAGAGCGAGTTCAAAGCAAAATTTTGTTCATCAGGGAGACAGAAACATTTTGAGAGTACAGGTATTGGGACCTGGGGTTTATAATGAATCATGGGGTAGATACAGGTACGTTGTACGATGACACAGAAATCAAACCAAATGTCTAATTGATGAATCACATTTAATTCAAATACTTATTAGGCAAGAAAAGAAATGCTACTAGGTAGAAGTTGGGATAATGTTCAAGTAATGCGAAATTGTGTATCAGCTTGACTACGTGAATTGTTCTGAGAAAAGGGATGAGAATGAGTATAATACAGTTGTGGCATATGGGCAGGGACAGATTTGATAATATATCTGAGGTGAATTATTGTCAAATAGCACATAAGTCTCCTCCATATTCCGACAATCCATTTAGAGGTGGCCGATATGACAGACCAAACGGTCTAAACAGGAAGAGCGAGGCAGGGCACACATATGAGGGACATCGACAGTCTTGGCAGAACCCAAGGGCAGTGTGTAAATATGAAAGGGCAACGAATATGGAAGGACCAGTGAGTGAGAATCAGATTTTTGGGGCTAATCAAGAAAATCGTGAGGTCCCTGTGAGACGAAAGGCACAGTATTCCAACTAGCATTCATGGGATATCAGGAGGAAGTATTGTTAAGGCATACTTTGTTGGAAGAAAAAGAGGGAGAATATGAAGTTCAGTTTCGGCCTATTGCCGACGGGGAAGTAAATGAGAAATCTGTAAATGTCTTAAGTGATTCAGGATCATACTTATGTCTCACTGATAAAACTTGGTGGATTAAGGTGGTGGTAAGTTCCTATGGGACCACACTGCTGAGGTTATCGGTTTCTCTGGTGGAGGAAAAGACAGGAGTGAGGCAAAGTATTCTGCAGTCAAATGAATGCATTAGCAAAGAATAGTGGATAGAGGTAGAGGAACTGGCTACAGTTAAATTTTCCATGGACGGTATGGAGTTTCTGCATCCTCTGTATGTGGTGCCAGGTATAGGTGCACAGATATTGTTGGCCGTAGAGCGATTGGAAAGACACTAAATCAGCAGATTATTATGAGTAAGAAGGTAAGTCCAATCTAGGAGTGGAGGAACAAGAAACATAAATTTAAATGTGGACTACTATTGGGACAACCATGGTTTCATATAGTACACATGATTTGAGGAGATTTTCGGAATTGCAGGTGAATGTTCTCAGTGAGGTGCCAGGAGTAATTGTACCCGCCAAGGGACAACTGATAATGAGCAAATGAGGATACAGAGGAAGATGGTAGGATCAGTTGAAAAAAAGTGGGTATATGAAAGCTGTAAACAGGAAAGTTTCAAGATCTTAGATAATGAAATAAAGAAGAGGCTGAGAAATGACATGGTATTTGAAATACGCTCACTGCATTATCAAACAGAAGTACTGACAGAAGGTGTTTAAGTGAAAGATGTAAGATTAAGACCTATCGTCAAGGGAATAGTGAATAATATGAAAGTTAACATCACACTTTATTAAGGTAGTACCATTATAGCACTTCTTTAAAAATTTTGGATTGACATTGGAGGTCACAATGGTTTCTGGTATCAGGCGACAGGTTTACAAGTAGAAAGAGTGAATGAAAGAAAAACCAGTAAGTAACCAAAGAAGTGTTCACTAATTTTAGCATTAATGATACGCATTTTAGTCAATATTTTATTAAGTTTGGACTGGTTATTTAAGCAAATGGCTGAATTACGAATTGAAGAACGAAAACCGAGGACGCCATGCCAGGGAACTAAGCAGGAGGAATTCTTCAGCACTTTGAATGTCAGTAAATCCTCAAATAGACTAGGAGTAAAAACGAAGGGCAAATAAGGTAAGAGCCAGGGCCAATGGAAGAATATCTGAGGCAAAACAGGGATAAATTTTATATTTAAGAAAGATACGGAGAAAAGAGAGAGTTAAAAAACTATACAAGGAGAGGAATGAGGGATGAAGGGAATGAAGGAAATAGATACAAGTTTTAATGTTTTAGAAAGTACAGAAAGATACGAAAAATCCGTATTCCTTGGGAGCCCCATATTGGCTGCATTAGGGAGACGATGTGGGCGTAGATATGCAAGAAGGTGTAAAAGTGCTGCAGAAAGTATTTATAGAATTAATAGCTGCAGATTTCATTTAACATGGTACAGTATTTTTCTTAATATTAAATGAAAGGCCTCTTCCTACCTCTGATACAGTTACTCCAAAACATCTCAATGGACAAAATTTAATTTTTATACGTGTAAGAATGAACCGAAATACATCCCACTGTAGTACTTAGCAGACAATTTAAAAAATTCTGAATGCCAATTTTTTTTCTGTCTAAGAGTACCTCTTACCAATTAAGACAATAAACGAGGACGTGCTGGAAATTAATGCCTCCAAACTTTTAATGCAGAAACTCTTAAAGTTTTGTAAGCAAAATAAACTTTATTAACATTCTATATCTTTGTTTCTCGTATCTACATATATTATTCTCAACATTGTCTTCCTGACGATGAACACATTTCTCTCAATGAGTGAGTAGATGTAGACCGTCACTTTAGAGTGTTTGACTTACACCGCTTCATCACCATCACAGTTGTGGAAACATGAAAACGAAATGGGGTCAAGCCTGGACTCTATGGTAGATGAGCGATGAATGTGAACTATCAGGCGCCAGATTGTTGCAAATGTCGCAGCGCTCGTGTGCAGTCTGGCATCATCATGCTGAAACTGAGGGAGTTACAAGTGAGGATGAACTCTTCAAATGCGTAAAACTCAACTACAGCACGTTGTTTCTCACGCACCGTCATTGTTACGTTGCACTTCGTTATATTACACGCTACAATTCTGTGCCCTCTAGCATGAGAGGGTTGCAACTTGAGGCAGCGAAGTGGGAAAGTCTATTAACTAATATACGTGACATGTAATACAATACCTCAACGATATTGGAAACAGAATAAAAAAAAATTTGGAGGGATGACTTTTCAGCACCCTCTCGTATACAAAACAAAAGCAAGGCGCTAGCAGAAATAACACAGACACTTAGCCTGAAAGTAAATTGAATACATGTTGAATACGGATGTATATAAAAGAGGTCCAACATATGTATTTGATATAGCATTTAGTAACTCATTCCCTCAGGGAGGCAACGTCAGTTCGTACATTCTCCTGACAGTATATATGACATAAGTATTTTCGTTCCTTTATTTTAATTTCTTGCCATATTCGGTATGTGAGTAACGAATTTATGCAGAGGCGCCATTAAGGTTCTAAACGCTTTTCTTTCTGTTTCCTTGTGTGACACGAAGTCTGCAGAATATGATATTGCTGCCAGACGAAGTAGGGCGGTCTGTGAGCACCACAGCGACGCGGAATATAACATACAGTTACTAAATTAATTAACAGAGGGCAACGCAGTAACCAGAGACAATAAATAAGAACTACTTTAAAAGGAATTCCATGGTGCTGTGAAGAGCTGGCTTTTCGAATTAACTACACAGAGGAAGTAATTTTTTTCTAAGAAGATGTATCAAAAAAACATCAGACTGTGATACAATATGTGACTATTTTAAGAATATTACTCTGAAAAAATTGGGAAAGAGAGTGAGAAGAACTGCCATGGGAGAGTGTGAAAAATACGATAACGATAAAAGGATCGTTGTCGACGAATGTAATTACCAAAAGAAAAGCAACGAAATTTGTATTTTAGATTTAGTTACGAAAAGAATATTTCAGTTTTTGTGTTCAATTAAGCAAATGTTTAATATTCTGCTTCAGTCCGAAGACGACGGAGTTTCCCTCCTATACATTCAGAAACAATATTTTCTGCTTAAGCTACTGGGTTCAAAATACAGAAATATGTATTATTCCTCAGCAAAACAGTATCATGAACTGGTCTGCTGGAGGGAAAATAACGTTAATATCAGTATTGCCTTCAAAGAGCCGAAATCACCAATTCCATTGTTGGCATTCTACAGAAAGCGTAGCTGCAAGAAGCAGATCGTGTAACAGCAACACACTGATAATACAGTCAAATGCGGTATGCCCACGAATAAATAAAATTAAAGAGAGATCTTTAATCATTTATCTCGCAAGTGACGTCATACCCCTGGCAGCAACAGTAATAGAAGGTCACTAAGTGATTGTGAATCAGCAGTTTGTGGAAGCTAGCTTATGAGTGAACAGAAATTAGTTGAAGTAGGAGACGTTTCTTTAAAAGCATAGTCAGTTCAAAGATGAATCAGTTCAGTAAGTTAGAGAGTTTTATGGGCACTTTAAAGAACGATTGAAAAATTTATACGTTCTATAGATATTATATTTTGATCATGCAGACATTATGAACAAGATGTAAAAGGAATTAATGACATTTAGTTGCTAGTGAACTGTGATTCTCATCAACGGGGAAAGTTGAAAATTTATATTGGACCGGGATTCGAACCCAGGTGCCCTGAGGACTGCAGCTCACAAAGCAGGTACTCAGATCACTAAACCACTCAGACACAGCAGTCACTGCAACTGCACGGACTAGCCTCGCACGCCTCCCATCAATCCTAAATTCTCAGTTTATGAGCACACTGCTTACATAGTGTCCCTGTCCATTACCGTCATTACTCGCGGAGTTTCACCGATTACCGTAAACATTCGAACTTGGTGTGCATCTGCACTGAAGGGATCATTGCTGTCTGTTCTTTTGTAAATAGTGTTTGACAGAAGCTGTCAGAAAGAACAGATACCACTTATATACAATTAAGGCGAGGCTGGCCAAAGGCCTCTCAGTGCAGATTCACACCACGCTCGAACTCTTACAGGAATCAGCGAAAGGCCGCAAGTAATGAGGATCATGGGCAGGGTCACTACGTAAGTAGTGTGGGGATAAGTTGAGAATTTGGGTCTGATGGGATGCGTGCAAGGGTATTCCATTCAGTTGCGATGACGACAGTGTCAGAACGATTTCATGGTCAGAGCATCTACGTAGTGAGCGGGAGGTCGTGGTTTGAATCCAGGTGCCCACTAGCATCCGAATGACATTAATTGCCTTGTTTCCTATAAATACTCTCGCGGGTGGTTTAAAAAATTAGTTTAAAATGATATTGAGAGATTAGATAACAAATTGGTGATTTAAATGTGAAATGTAGGAGTTTGCTTCCAGGGGTTGTATGGATAAAGCCAACCTAAAGGGTGAGAAAGCGTGAGATAGATTCAGGCACACAGATGTGTAACTCTAGGGCTGCTGACACAACGAATTCTATGGCTAAGGTGGATAAACGACTATAAGCAAGTAATGAGGAAACAAAATATTTATCGACAGGTGAATTGACAAGTACAGCAAGCAATTTACAGGAGAAAGATGATGTGGTTTCTGTAACTGTAAGAAAATATGAAATTATCAATGTGAACAGTGACATCGTGAACATAGCGAATAGAGTAAGCAATTAAAACTTATGTAGTGCTTCTACAAATATGAGCTTCTAGCACAGCGTAGCTCACGAATGGAAAATTAGAACGGTTCCTTTTGTGCGGCTTTCTTCCCTACTATTCGGCTTTTGCTTTACATGTTTTTAGAATTTTTCTCTTTCTTTTTCCCTACCCTGCCTCTTTGTACCCTTCTCTCTCTCACTCACTCTCTCTCTCTCTCTCTCTCTCTCTCTCTCTCTCTCTCTCTCTCTCTCTGTTTGTGTGTGTGTGTGTGTGTGTGTATGTGTGTGTGTGTGTGTGCGTGTGTGTTCATAACTCCACCTGATGAATACCGCCACACTCACTGTACCATTATTGCATGAAACTCAACCATACTGTGTCAGACTAACTCCATACTGCTTCGGGAAAAGGTAGTCACATTTAAAACAAAGAACCGTGTTACATACGAGACGAACGCTATACCATAGTTTGCATGTACCGTGACTCTATTGACTTTGCTGAAGACGTCCATTAAGATGCGTGTTTATGGTGTATATAATGCAATGTGTCCTTAGAATTCAGTCAAGATTGTAAACGCGAAGGGTAGTTTCTTGTCGGACTGAAAACCTTGGTGTAAGAAATGATTCAGTACAGATCACAATGTAAGTGGTACGATTTTAAACCTCTCTTTTAGACATACTTACTGTACTTAAATCGATTTTGTTTCACTAAAAACTACTGTAGTTGGTCCAAAATTTACCGTTTTGAATCTTCAGTAGCGATAGATGCATAAGAAATAAGTCTTCATATCCAGACTGTTAATCATCGAGGACCTTAGCTCCTCATTTCCAATCACTCATGGAGAACTGATATTATCGCATCATTTGAGTCGTCATACGTAAAAAGTACTGCTACAGACGCCAGTGCTTGATACGCACAGTGATAATGTAACACATCATACAGCAATCCACTGTTAGAGTGATCCTGCAAACACGGTGATCAAAAATGCAGTACCATCCCTTATTCCGGCGAAGCTTGGTGCCGGAAGACAAAAAAACTAA
The DNA here is from genome assembly GCF_021461385.2 of Schistocerca piceifrons. Classification (NCBI taxonomy): domain Eukaryota; kingdom Metazoa; phylum Arthropoda; class Insecta; order Orthoptera; family Acrididae; genus Schistocerca; species Schistocerca piceifrons. The sequence continues at coordinate 13,891,882 of NC_060143.1, forward strand.
ATGTTGTTTCAGAGCTAGTCACATCTTCAGCGTAAAATGATCCGCAGAGGAACTCGTAAATGCCTTAACCCCTAGGTTAGCCGTGTTTACGGCCAGAGCGTCCTAGATCGTTGTCGGCACTTTACGACTCAAAACTGGAACAGTGGTTCAGACGTCTAGATTCAGGATAAGAGATATTTCGGTGTTAAGATGTATTAGAACGTTACTGTTGCAAGCAACGAACGAGATTACCGGATATGTTTGTGGAACAAATGAATCCAAGACGGAAAATAAAACCAGGTGATTTGGAGACTCCAAAGAGAGAGGTTCTAGCACCACATTTACGTTTTTGTTACCATCAGTATCTTCACCTTTTCATCATCAGTACTAAAACAAGGTTTACTACTCATGTGTAATCTTTGCTGTAAAACGTACCACATACTAGACGAAAAGAGGACGGTATAATACGACGATTTAAAAATCTAGAAGGAAACAAGATTCAGAAACACGGAGAAATGAGTATCCTGAATGTTACTTGTAAGATATGTGGTGGAACCGATAACGAAAGATTTCGAAGATCGTTTTGCTAATATATTCGGAAGACAAATATATCATAGATGACTTTTTTGTTTAGTTTAGCTTCGTTGAGGAAAGATTTGATACACTTTTCGCTTGACAGTGGCTACATTGTGCTTCATAAAACTGTGTAATCATAAGACTTTAATTAAAACTTCACGTGTATTGTCTTTTACGCCATCAGATATATTAACATATGCTCCAGCTACTATTCAACTGTTATTAAGTTGGTTCAAAGTACAGCAGCAGCTATCAACTGTTTTACCGGCAGCAAACTATGCAGTGCAGACGCAACAGATCTGACCTACTCGGTAACCGACCTTGAAGTGCTTGCTATACTCACAGACAGTAATCAGCCATAGACATTTACATACATACATACGTATCATAAATATGGGTGTGTGTGTGTGTGTGTGTGTTCCAGTTCTCGTCCTATAGCAACGAACCGATTTCAATCAAACCTGATACAAGTATTCTGTAGTGTCAGGCAACAATCGCTGTGGTGGAAAGCATCAGTAGTTCAGGAGATATAAAGTGATAAACAATGAGATGCTCGTAAAACTACCGCATGATGTGTCACGTTTAAATTTATTACTTCTTTGCTACTAACTCTATTCGCAATATAAACACTGAGCTACGGAAAAAAATTCCCAATCATGCATGAAGTTTTAATAGATTTATTCTTCACTACTAAGACACTCCTGCAACAGAGTCGAATTAAGGGGATCCTTGACACATGGCAGCGCTTATGTGCACCAACCACAAACGACTGCAGGCAGAAACGATAGCAGTCTATAGACCTATGAAGAGGCATTGCCATACAGACGCTACAAAACAGAGATGTGTACACGCTAAGCAGCTGTCTATCGTGCAGAAACTGTCGGGGATCATGTTTCTTAGTTTGGATAGGGTACTTAAACAGTTGTACAATATGCATCTTTCTCTGTACGACTGTTTCGAAATTTCAAAGGTGTTTTCACGAGTACATTGACATGGAATTTTTTAGATGCTTCAGTACAAACACAGTAGATTTTTTTGTTTTCGTTTGTAATATAAAACTGAAAAATTGGACACCCGAGGAATACCAGATTTGTCGGCTAGTTGATTATCATAGCTGCAGTAAGCTAGTTGCTATCTTTTATAAATTACTTCACATTCAATTTACAGCTGTGTTTCTGTTATGTGACAATGCTGTAATGATACCTCACATATCACCTTAGCGGAAAAATTTATGTATGCTGACTCTCTTGGTATAATAAATAAGCATGAAAATGAGAGAAAGTGATGGGAAGAAACGGAAAAGAAGGAAATTTCTTAAGTGCTTCTGGCATCAACTGAAAAGTATTCAAAAATAAATGGAAGTATGTACAACAGTAGTCACGAAGTTTACTACTGACAGTTTCTGTGAAAATATTTTCATTATATAGGGGAAAAATTAATACAGGGCCCGTATACTGATGTAAGTACCTACCTTCTGGCGAAATTGGATCGTTCCTTGCTTGATTTATACAAATTATTGAAGGATGTTCCCAAAATTAGTCTGTCCCTGCAGTATCCGGCTTATTGAAGAAGAAACTCGGTGGAGAGAATCCGTGTTACCAATAGAAGCATTAGCTGAGGAGTCTTTTGACATTTTCGACACTACATCATACGCAGTCTATTTATAATATAGCACACTCTTAGAATGTAGAATGTGCAAATTCGACTCAAGGAGTGTAGTAAAATATTCTAGGAAGCAAACCAAAAGCAAAGCTATTATTCCCTTGGAACACAACGTACTAACAAATCTTAACATAGCGAAGGATTCAGCTTCAGTGAGTATTGGGATATGTCAGTAGGATGGGCCTAGCATGCATATATCAAGTGAGGCAGCTCTCCTACCAAATACTATTCAAATACCACAATCGCTTGGGTGTCTGCAGAACTTCATCCAAAAGGGAACAAGACTCCAAAGTAGCCATTTTTAATGTAAATGAATTGGCCAATGTCGAGATGGGTCATACCGAAAGACTAAATTTTATAGACGACACAAGAACTTATTACATTCCAGACCACTAACCAACTTACGTAACAGAAGTGTATGAAAATTCTGTAATGAAAAAAATAAAAAAGCCCTATACTCCATATTACAGGGGATGGGCCCACTTGTAGAGGCCTACGCTCAACTGCACTGTGATTTTCACAGAACACCCCCCCCCCCCCCAAAAAAAAATAAAAAACAAGGATGGAAAAGACAATGTTAGCGGATGAGGCCTACAACATCAAACATACGTGCTGTTGGGTGACATGGGAAGCTTCCCTGATATATAAGCTTTCTCACTTCAGGTTTATTGGGAAAATACAGTAGTGGCACCACCGTTTAGGATAGGGAACGTTAGTTTTGCGCGATATTTGGAGCATGAGTTACAGCCAGGTCCAAGCAGGATTATAGTAAGTCATGCATACCAGCAGTTGTGAAGGCAAATAGAGGCACAGGAGAATAGAACTGCCGGAGAGAGAGCCCACAGCAGTTTCCAGGCAGGAGAGGGCCAGTGGCCAACGTAAGTGTTATGCGTCAGTGACGCGAAGTGGTGCATTAGAGAAACAGAGGCATGCATCTGAGTATAAATAGGTGCCATTTCCTAACGAGATTGATTCAAGTTTCGCAGCCCTCCTGGATAGAGTGGCATGTCCCTCTGCTGGGCTACACACAGCAACAGATGGGGTGACAGCATCCCAGTCCACGGCAGGTCATTGGTTCGACCCTCTGAGGTCAACACGGGGTCTGCAGCCAGCCAGTGGTAGGCCACTCTTTGGCTCGCTACTGCGGGCAGTCGTCTCGGCTCACGACACACGCCGGAGACTTCCTGAAGTGAGGGCCACATATTCGGAAGCCGGATAGCAGGCGCTTGTTCATCGCCATGGTCTCAGACACTCCAGTGAAGAGAAGGACGCAGCTGTCCACCACAGATCACACTGAGCAGCAGCGCAACCATCCCGACATCATCAGAACTCAGCGGGCCAGCCAAGGCCGGCACGACACAGCATTGCTTGGGTGCTTCCTCAGCATTGCGGGGCCCTGTGATGCAGACTGAGGTGAACAGAGCACTGTAGCGGAAACAAATAAATCGTTTGGAAAGCTCTCGCCGAGTTTTAATACAGCACCTCCTGGCATCCAGCCACTGCATTTGGTGTCTTCTTGCTACAATTGGTCATCCTGATACATTTGGTGGCAGAAGTCGCCACAACATTTGGTGTCAGAATAGTGTATGTCATCTGTTCAGTACGACATACAAACCCACTGCCTTCAGTACAGTCACAAGATGTGGTGAGTGCTGTCAAAATTTTTCTTTTTGAGTGTTGGGCATTTTCTTTCTTTTTTGTTTGTGTTTTGAGTATGAGGTGTCGAAGCCACATTGTAGATGTTTTGCGTGGGCGCCGTATTTTTTGTTGTCCGAGTGAGTGTTAGTGTATTTGGGGGAGTAAGTTTTTATTTCGTGGCATTTGATTACTATTGTATTGGTTTATGATGATGCTGAGTATGATGGTACGGAGCTGTAAGACGTCAGATTATTCTTGTACTTAATCCCAAGACAAAACGGCTAATTGGTAACGAAAGCAACACAATGGCAGAGTCAAGGACGCAAGGTGTGCCGGAGCCAGAAGCGGTGCGGATTTTGATGGAAAAGATAGCACAACTGAAAGCAGACAATACGCAGTTGAGAAATGAATTAACATCTAAAAGTGAGCGGGAAACCGCATTTGGTAAGTCATTGTTGCAGAAGTCGCCACAACATTACTCTTCACATATGAAGAGAAGGTAAGCGAATGCTAATAATAACGAGAGGTTTGTTAAAGCTAATATCCTCTACAAAGTCCGATTCCCACATCTCAAAATAGGAGGGCTTTTTTTTCTCAAGGTGATATTTTTGGCGAAATGCAAACCACAGTGGAAGTAAAAGGGATATTTTGTTTTCAGCATTTAGCTACACCTTCCAGCTACTTCTCTACATACTTACCAGTCCAAGTTAGACGTCTGTCACAGTGTCGAATCAACTTTCCAACAACTTCTCTTAATAGGAGCCCAACTGTGCTTTCAGAAAATTCTCTGAGCAAGTGTACAGCTCGTTGTCTTGAAATTTCGGGAGATGAATAACTCAACACAGAAACTGTGTATCTCCAGTTTTCTCGAATCACCTGATCCACTCGCTGAACGAGTTCATCAGTTGACCCTATTGGAATGTGTAAAGGTTCAGACTTTCTACGAGCGGTTATAACCATGCAGTTGAGCACCCCACAAACGAAGCATTATCACAAACCAAACTTCATCAGTTGACCCTCACTGCCGTTCCTTACCGTCCACATCATGAACGTCTGTAAACCCTCATAATACACTCTATGTGATGATCCAAGTCTAAATTGCTGGTTTTTGTAGAGCAGGTCTTTGTTAGCTGAACAGTTTTATTGCTAAATATTTTCGCCATTTCAGTCGTCTCTGTAAAGACGAACTTTAAATTTATATGAAGGCTGCTTATGTACCAGCTACATATTTTTATATTTATAAATAGGGTTTAATGTTACAAGGTGTTACTTCTATTATTTGCGGTGTAATCAGACATAGCCTTCCTCTTAAGCAGCTTCGTTGAAAGACATATTTGTACACAATATCTTAGCACTAATGCAGATCGGGTTCGTCTTGTCAATTAATATCTCATCTGGTCAGATCGGCTTTGCTTCGTAGTTTCAGTTGGTGGGAGAAATATCAACCACATTCAATATTACATATGTGAGCTACTGCAACAGCATGGAATTCTTTTCAAAGCAGTTGAAGCAAATGTCCTGTTAACAAATTATTACACTCGTCCACATCGGGATAGTGTAATCTACATACCTACTGCACGGACTGGCTAACGGGGCCTGTGGCTCTGAGTCTCAGTAACCACAGACAGGTTGGAGTAAGAGCCTAACTACAGCGTCTCAACTGCCACCAAAAGCTCTTTCGGACCTACACACAGTTGTTTCCGACTAATGACATCAAATCCAACCTCCATCTCTTACTATTTGGCACTAATCCTACAGCGTCCATTATCCTCTAAAATGTTCCATATATTTTAATATTTGTTTCTTCAGTTTTGCCCTTCTCTAGCTCCTACCATGGTGTATGTGAGAGTCTTTGACTAGTAACGGAAATGACCTCGGAATCTGGTTGATTGCAGCCGCTGTTTGGATTTGGAATAAAAATAATCAGAAATGGAGATCAAAGATTTCTCCTGTAAGGAGTCACCCTTACTATGTCAATGTCTCAGCCAAAGAAGGCACTAGACCTTATAAAAATTCGCTATGACCATTGATGTCTCTGAAACCATGAGAAAGCCGTCCAAACAATGAGAAAATTTCCATGGCATTTCGAAAAACACAGACCGGACGTGCTCTCCATCCAGAGTCATATTCAGTGTAGAGAAACGCTTCAGAGAAAACTAATAAAATCTCATTAAACGTTTCCGATGGACGGAAGTAGGTTTCAGCTTCTTGCACTGCTCAACTCCCGCTTGGAGGATTTAGGTGACGTTTTGCAATAACAGCTGTAATATGTGTTTTGTTTCCTTGTACATAATCTCCTTATTTCTGTATTCCTGATTTTCCCGTAACATGTTTGTACTTCCTCCTTTCATCAATCAACTGAAGTATTTCTTCTGTTACCCATGGTTTCTTCGCAGCTACCTTATTTGCACCTATGTTTTCCTTCCCAACTTCTGTGAGGAATGAAATAAATAGGAAGTGCAGGGAAGCTAAGACGAAATGGCTGCAGGAAAAATGTGAAGACATCGAAAAAGATATGATTGTCGGAAGGACAGACTCAGTACACAGGAAGGTCAAAACAACCTTTGGTGACATTAAAAGCAACGGTGGTAACATTAAGAGTGCAACGGGAATTCCACTGTTAAATGCAGAGGAGAGAGCAGACAGTTGGAAAGAATACATTGAAAGCCTCTATGAGGGTGAAGATTTGTCTGATGTGATAGAAGAAGAAACAGGAGTCGATTTAGAAGAGATAGGGGATCCAGTATTAGAATCGGAATTTAAAAGAGCTTTGGAGGACTTACGGTCAATTAAGGCAGGAGGGATAGATAACATTCCATCAGAATTTCTAAAATCATTGGGGGAAGTGGCAAGAAAACGACTATTCACGTTGGTGTGTAGAATATATGAGTCTGGCGACATACCATCTGACTTTCGGAAAAGCATCATCCACACAGTTCCGAAGACGGCAAGAGCTGACAAGTGCGAGAATTATCGCACAATCAGCTTAACAGCTCATGCATCGAAGCTGCTTACAACAATAATAAACAGAAGAATGGAAAAGAAAATTGAGAATGCGCTAGGTGACGATCAGTTTGGCTTTAGGAAAAGTAAAGGGACGAGAGAGGCAATTCTGACGTTACGGCTAATAATGGAAGCAAGGCTAAAGAAAAATCAAGACACTTTCATAGCATTTGTCGACCTGGAAAAAGCGTTTGACAATGCAAAATGGTGCAAGCTGTTCGAGATTCTGAAAAAAGTAGGGGTAAGCTATAGGGAGAGACGGGTCATATACAATATGTACAACAACCAAGAGGGAATAATAAGAGTGGACGTTTAAGAACGAAGTGCTCGTATTAAGAAGGGTGTAAGACAAGGCTGTAGCCTTTCGCCCCTACTCTTCAATCTGTACATCGAGGAAGCAATGATGGAAATAAAAGAAAGGTTCAGGAGTGGAATTAAAATACAAGGTGAAAGGATATCAATGATACGATTCGCTGATGACATTGCTATCCTGAGTGAAAGTGAAGAAGAATTAAATGATCTGCTGAACGGAATGCACAGTCTAATGAGTACACAGTATGGTTTGAGAGTAAATCGGAGAAAGACGAAGGTAATGAGAAGTGGTAGAAATGAGAACAGCGAGAAACTTAACATCAGGATTGATGGTTACGAAGTCAATGAAGTTAAGGAATTCTGCTACCTAGGCAGTAAAATAACCGATGACGGACGGAGCAAGGAGGACATCAAAAGCAGACTCGCTATGGCAAAAAAGGCATTTCTGGTCAAGATAAGTCTACTAATATCAAATACCGGCCTTAATTTGAGGAAGACATATCTGAGGATGTACGTCTGGAGTACAGCATTGTATGGTAGTGAAACATGGACTGTGGGAAAACCGGAACAGAAGAGAATCGAAGCATTTGAGATGCGGTGCTATAGACGAATGTTGAAAATTAGATGGACTGATAAGGTAAGGAATGAGGAGGTTCTACGCAGAATCGGAGAGGAAAGGAATATGTGGAAAACACTGATAAGGAGAAGGGACATGATGATAGGACATCTGCTAAGACATGAGGGAATGACTTCCATGGTACTAGAGGGAGCTGTAGAGAGCAAAAACTGTAGAGGAAGACAGAGATTGGAATACGTCAAGCAAATAATTGAGGACGTAGGTTGCAAGTGCTACTCTGAGATGAAGAGGTTAGCACAGGAAAGGAATTCGTGGCGGGCCGCATCAAACCAGTCAGTAGACTGATGACCAAAAAAAAAAAAAAAAAAAAAAAAAAAATCTCCTTATTATGGGTAACAATCCACATTAATAATCTCCAGCTCAATTTATAACTCACGTTTTTCCTTCCGTGTTCTGTCATCATAGTCGTCCTACGGGTACAAGACACGAGGCTCGACGTAGTAATTCTATACCACTGACAGACCTGTCAATGTTCGTATGTATTCAACAATTTAGCGTGAAAAGCTTTTACCGTCTGGGAACATAAGGTCAACGGGCGTGGCGTCGTGGATAGAGGGGTTCTCTCACATCAGCAAACTGAAGCACCGTCGGACATAGTTGGCACTGGTATGGGTGATTAGCCGAGCCGTGTGCTGTTGATCTACCAGGCACCATTGAGTCTCTTGATGCTAACGAACGAGCTGCTTGGCCGAGTGGTAGCGTTTCCAGGTCACTGTATATCCCAATCCCATGACTCGGCAGTGGACACATAGTCAATTAGTAAAACGTAGTAACAGTAGTAGTAGTAGTAGTAGTAGTAGTAGCCATACAGACGGTAAGAACACGTCGAGAGATTTTTAGTACAAATAGAGATGTTGTAGTGAAAATAGAAAAGAATAAACAACAGTACAATACAAAAGTATTATACAAGAAATTTCACAAATAAGACGTAAATTACAAAATATTTTTGTAAATTTCGCCAGCCTCAGTATGTAACGGCGATATGTCATTTCCGTTACGGCGTGACTTAAGTGAAACACAAGCCCTTTAGTTCACGTATAGAACACGAACGGACTGCAGGGGCTGTACGAATGGACTTGCTCAGTCTTTTCATTTATTTGTAATCTCGTGAAAAAGCTTCCAGATTACATACAAAACTCGTTCTATAACAAACGCCAAGTCAGTGAAGCATATCAAGAACACATTGTATGTAGTGTCTTCAACGTACGAAAATTCAAATCCTCTACTTTTATATCAGTTGATAAGAAGAGCGTCCGTTGAAATTCAGCTGCGAGTAGCTTAATTAGCAATTAAGAGATACATGGCAGGCATTCGACCGTGAAGGGTATTATGATATTTGTATACTATTCGTGATTGTAAAACGCAGTAACTGTCCATCGGGTAACGCCAGCCATAAACTAGGACCGGCACAAAGGTAGATCGACAAAGCTGCAACGACGTCACTGAGAATAATTAATCCAGAAAAGGTTTCATTCTGTAAACTCTTAGTATTCGTGATCTTCCTGATGGTCTCACTAAAATTTACGTTCATTTTCATGCAAAGTCCCAGAAAATATCTTGGTGGCGTGCGCAGTTCAGCTAAGGCATCTTCAGACAACAACAGGACATTTCTATATCTACATCCTAGTCTGCAGTCAGTTTTGAGGTGCATGACAGAGGGTGTTTCCCATTTGACCAGTATATAGGGGCGACTTTCCGTTCCATTCACGCATGGTTCGGAGAAAGAATGATTGCCTGAATGCACCTCTGCACGATATAATTAGTTTAATCTGGTCTTCACCGTCCCTACTGGGGGAATAGATAAGGAGCTGTAGTATATTCCACGATACCTATATCAATACGTACATCTATACACAGCAAGTGTGTGGCGGAGGTTACTTCGTGTTCTAGTGTCACTTCCCCCTTTTCCTGTTCCAGTCGCGTATACTTCGCGAGAAGAACGATTGCCGATAAATTTTTTCGTGGACTCGAATCTGATATTATTTTTAAGATCTTTTCGCCAGATAAACAAAGGAGGAAGCAGTGTATGAGTTCACTCGTCTCTCCGAATTTTAGAAGTAGACCATAATGTGATGCAGAAAGCTTCTCTTCAGCGTCTGCCACTGGACTTGGATGAGAATCTCCTTGATCCTATCCCGCTTACTAAATGAACCCTTAACGAAACGTGTTGTTCCTCTTTCGATCTTCTCTGTTTCTTCTATGAGTCCTATCTGGTGCGGATCTCAAACTGACGAGCAATATATCGGTCGAACGAATGTCTTTTAAGCTGCTTCCTCTGTAGATGGACTGCATTTGCTGAGGATTCTTCCAATGAATATGTGGCATCTGCTTTACTCGTGATTAATTTTTTGCTGGCGTAGCATTTCAGATCGTTCCGTACGCACGCTTCTAGATATTTTATGGAAGGAACTGCTTCCAGTACTTTTTTTTTAATTTTTGTTATCATACAATAAAGGGTTCTTCTTCCTACTCATTACCAATATGTTAAAATTGTTTCTGTGGAGGGTCAACTGCCACTCCCTGCACCAAGCACCGATGCACAGCAGCTCTCTGCACGCATTTCACTAGAATTTTCTAGCTGCTTGACTTAATCTGTATACAACAGTATCATCCGCGAAAAGCTTCATGGAATTTCCAAAGTTATCTATTACGTCGTCTACATATGTTGTCAAAAGCAGGTGACCTGAACTTTTGAAGTAGACTATGGCGGGATTTTTAGCGTCCACACTTAAGCGTCTGTCATTCAGGTCTTTCTACACCTCCGTGACTCTCTCCCATGGGTCAAACAACTGTAACCATTCGTGATGCCTTTCTTTATAAACTTTAAATATGTACGTCTCAGATTGGTATGAGTTCGACAGAGCTGAGGGTTATTCTAGGACGAGTCGCAGGAGTTATTTGCCAGTCCAACACTCAAATTGAGACTCAATGATATGGCAAGGAAATATTGTGTTTCCGTGTTTTGTAAAGGACAACAACGTTTCTAAACATTTAAATGGAGTAACTAATCTTTAAGCCATATCCAAATCTTATCGACAGCTAACTAAAATTTGTTCAACTTTTTTGAGATTGTACTGCCTTTTACATAACCGCACAATCTGCAAAAAATGTAAGATTAATACTAATCTTAATAACACTCGATCTCAATTAGTTGAAGAAATCGAAGAAATATATATGTATGCATTCAAATTGTAAGATGCTGAATACGGTTCAAACCTCAGCAAAAGTTCAGTTGACCCGAACGACGGTACACGAAAGGGAGCAAGACTCGAACCCGTCCAGTAGTTCCAGGTACCAGACCTCATGTAAAAGGAGATGGCCAATTTAACGCAGTAGTCACTACGTCTATAACAGATAAACTATTTAGGAATTTGAATAAAAAACATCAATAATAAAAACAAAGGGAATTACAAATGTTTTACCCAATGTGTTCAGAACCTAGCCGGCCGGTGTGGCCGTGCGGTTCTAGGCGCTTCAGTCTGGAACCGCGTGACCGCTACGGTCGCAGGTTCGAATCCTGCCTCGGGCGTTGATGTTTGTGATGTCCTTAGGTTAGTTAGGTTTAAGTAGTTCTAAGTTCTAAGGGACTGATGACCACCGATGTTAAGTCCCATAGTGCTCAGAGCCATTTTTTTGCTATCGGTATTATCAATCTTCGAAACAACACTTCGATAAAAGAGTCTGAATGCACAAACCTGTGGGAACAAAATATTTGAGAACGTGATTATAATCACTAAATTTTTTTGTCACATATATGTCTTTCCTTGTAAACTTCAAATATTCCCTCTTCAGACTGGTATCAGTGCACAGATGTGAGCAATAGAGGGAGAGAAACGGAGAGAGAGTAAAATAACACCCACAAATGCACACTTAAAGAATTTTGATACAGGGCCTTGGTACATATCGCTGAAGAAAGAACTCAATTTTTAAATGAGAACCTGGCAATAATCAACACGGACAGGCTGACACTTGCGCAAGAAAGAAAAGTAAAACAACAATGCGAGAAAGCATATCTGTTAATGCAAACGCATAGTTAATTAACAGGCACTCTAATTTTCTTTAGGCAAGGAAAGCATGCTGCGAGACCATCCATAAAAGATGTATACACGAGAGGGTAAAATGGTTCAAATGGGTCTGAGCACTATGGGACTTAACTGCTGCGGTCATCAGTCCCCTAGAACTTAGAACTACTTAAACCTAAGGACATCACACACATCCATGCCCGAGGCAGGATTCTAACCTGCGACCTTAACGGTCGCGCGGTTCCAGACTGTAGCGCCTAGAACCGCTCGGCCACTCCGGCCGGCACGAGAGGGTAATTTATAGACTTTCCCATGCCTGTAAAGTTAAACCAGTGCTTCACAAATCCGCAAGGTAATAACCAACTGAACCTGGGCTGTGGCGGACGTTAATTTCGTATAATGCAACGCATCTGCATTGACGTGCCGCAGCAACCATCAGTTTAAGTACGCAATTACACGAGTCTCTTCCAACAGCGGACAACAGTCCAACGGTGACTGGCCTAGCACATAAACCGTAATACGAGCCTGTCAAAATCTGCCTAACAAAGCTCTGTTGAGAATCTCACTGCTTTCCCACCCCACGACAGCAACCCGGTACCCACAGACAGACGCGCTCCATTAGCCTTCCGCTGGCAGGTTCTGGTTGAATGGCGCATTGCTGTTGTGCCACCACACGTCCATAAGGGCTCCGCCGCCTCCCGTCGCTGCCGAAACCTAGACTGCCCCCACCGGACACCACTCTCCTGCAGCAGAACTTCGACATATGCGCGCGAGCTCTCTGAGTGGGCGAGAGCCAAGTTCCAGCTATAGCTCGCGCTGGATACGGTAATGGAAATGAGCGTTTGGCTTCATTGGCCGGGAGGCCCCTTACAGGGCAGGTCCGGCAGCCTTGGTGCAGGTCTTATTACATTCGACGCCACATTCAGCGACCTGCGCACCGGATGGGAATGAAATGATGATGAGAACAACACAACACCCAGTCCCTGAGCGGAGAAAATCCCCGACCCAGTCGGGAATCGAGCCCGGGCTCCTTAGGACGCTGACCATTCAGTTATCGGGGCAGACGCAGGATGCGGTGACCCATGCGCATTGACCATTTCCCGTCCTAAGGCCTGGGCGATTGCATCCGACAAGAGTTTTCCAACTTTCGGCCGGTAACGGATAACAGACTCGAGGCACCCAACCTACAATATTTCTCAAATCATTTTACAGAAACTATTCGGTCAAAATATTTTATTTTTTCTTTACTTGTAGCTTTATATGTCGGGTTCATGACCATGTGCCCATCACTTGGTTAATTGTCATGCTTATTGTGATATTTACGTGAAAGTAGCGCACAGCCCGAAATTCCAAAAAGTGTGCAGTGGAAAATAGAGGTCACTATGATTTTGCATTTGGTGCATATTACATAATACCGTATTTACACGAATCTAATGCGCCATTGAATGTAAGGCGCACCCCAATTTCACAAATTAAATTAATAAAAAAAGGTATTTTGGCACATCGCTGGTAGGGTATTTTTCTACTGTTGAAATTTATTTTAATATGTTAACTTTATTTCAAATAATAGTGAATGTATACATGAACTACAAAAACGACAATAATTTATTTTTAAGTTACTCATTATGGTAATAAGTGACATTTTCATTATTAAAACAGAGCACCTAACTTAATTACCTACATGACATACAAAGAAACATACTGTAAATTGCAGACGTTACTCATCATTACTCACTAATGTCATCACTACGGGAATCCGCGGAAGAGTCTACATCAGAACAGATTTATTTCCTCCTTCCCCGCCATCCTCGATATTGTTCCAGAGCACATCATCTTTACAGCCATCCAGAGTATTTGAAATACATCATTTCTTGAATGATTTTGCAGTCATTGGTGCTTCGATGTGTTTCCAAGAAGCCAAAACTCCTGTGCACAATAATGTAGGGTGCAGCACGTTTAATTGTTCTCGTCGGAGTCAATTCACAATCTGGTTCGCAAAACCATTTTTCGTACTGAGCATAACCTTTGAAAGGTTTATTTATAGTAACGTCCAGGGGCAGTAATACAGAATTCATTCCTCCACGAATAATAACATGCTCACTGGGTAGGCTATGGGTCGTTTTTACGTCGTCTGTAATCATTGTTGCTTGGAAAGCCCACCAGGATGGAGTTCGCACACGTTTCAGAGCCAGTCAAGCAAGAAAGTTTCACACATCCATCCCTTCTCTTGTTTCCAAACAATGACGTTATCAGGGAACAGCTTTTCATTTTTTTGGAGTCTTGGGGCTTGTTTTTCGCTTGAAGATTAAAAATGGAGAAAGTTGGTTACCAGCTGCAGTGATTGCCAGCATTACTACTACGCGCTGTTTTTCACACCCAGACGTTTGAGGGATACTTCTTTTATACGTTTCTCAGGAATCGTGTAATTACATGGCATATCAAACCAAACTGGAGTCTCATCAGCGTTGCCTATCTGGCCCGTCGAAAAGTTCTTCTCCTTCCAAAGCGTGGTAACATACCGCTGAAATTCTAACGTTTCTTCCCAAAATCCAGTGGAAGCTTTTGGCATATTGTTGTACGGCGTCTCAAAGATAAGCTCGCTTGTTTCATAAAGCGATCAACCCAGCCCCGGCTACTCTTAAACTCTTGCTTCGGTATATTAAGAGCACCAACCACCTAGTTTGCTTTTTTTATTATGGTGTTACTGGTCACAGGTAGCCCATTCTTTCTCCTTCCTCGGGAGAGTTCCAAAACATTTACTGCAACGTCAGGATGTCTTCCTTTGCGAGGTTGAGTGAATTTCTTTCTAGTAGCGGTAGTTGCGTTCCATAAGCGAATGTCAATCTCAGCTACAATGAACTCTCTTCCTGCCCTTCTGTTACCATATTTTTCTGTATAAAGAATTATAATGCTTTGAAGTAGCTTCATACGATATTCATCTCCACTTGTCTTCCATTTCGTGACTACCTAATGCAGACGCAATGGGACGTACTGTAGTAGGCCAACAATAATGAAACGAGGTTGAGAAATAAAACAATGCATTGTAATGTATGGACAGTACCTAAATTTCAACAAGGAAATAAAAGACAAACAAAAAAGTCACATTCTATTTGAACTGGCGACTAAAGAAAATTTCCTCTTGTGGCCGTACTGGATTTTGTTCTGATGCCTGCAAACAGAACAGAATTCAGAAATGGGAATATATAACAGCTCCTCTAACACGACAACCTCTTACATGATTTACGTCTTCCTTTCTTTAATTCACAGATACTGTACATATACTTTCTTGCTAGAGTTTAGTGTTTCGCTGTTTCAGATCACATGGGGTAAGAAATACTGGTGAACGACTAAAGTTGTACTCGAACCCAATGCGACAATTTTTTTCTTCACAACACGTTAGTGAGGTGAGACAATGTAAACTCCGCTGTGTTTTGGCAAAAGAAGCAAATTTTGACATGGAAACCAGAGAAAAGTGTAGGTTTTACTCAAAATTCGCCACTCATGATGCTTCTTTGAATGTTAGAAATGGTTAACAAGCCGGGTGAAAATAAATCACTGCATTTTCGGCGGAAATCTTTTTAGATACTAACCAAAGCAGAGGTGACGACAGTACATCTTTCTGAATGGTCACCATGCAAATGTGGGCGTAGAAGAGCCCACTTAATATTTACAAAAAATGTGAGCCTAGGCTCCAGTTTAGAATGGCACTTTCCCTCCAGCACTTAGCGTTTCCCCTGCAGCGCTCTGAGCGACCTCCCATCACTTCTGCTCCCCCCACCCTTCCCTATCCGACTGCGTACCTAGCAGTCATGGCAATTTGCGGGAACTATATGTTCAGAGTCATAGAGATCATGCATGTCACCTATTGACATGAACCATGACAGTTCAAGACAGACCATCATTATGGTACCCCATCAAATGTACTTTCGAATTATTTATATCTGAAAGTATGATAAGTCCCCAAGAAAACAAATATCTGGCTCCAACAGAGAAAAATACCTAAACTGATCTAAGTAAAGTTCATGAAATACCCAGACTGACAACAGATGTGCATGTACTTCCCTTTTACAGTCAGTGTAATGACTTACTTAAGCAAGGACATACCAAAGGTCTAGATAAAAATCCACATCATGCCCGAAATTATATAGGTAATAAAATAAGATACACATGGATTCTTGTTATAAATATCCCTAGAAAAAGAATTACCGGCCCCTATAGCTTAATGTACAGTGTGTCTGTCTTTGTTGTATGGAGGTTTGCCCAGACCTGTATCGAATCCCTCGCTAGATTAGCGACAGTATGTCTTGTGCACTGACACATGAGGACTGTTACCTTTAGACGGTTTTCCACACTTCTGTTGCGAAATCCCCTCTCTGCCTCAGAAACAGAACACGCAATACAAATACATACGACCCAGTTCTCTTAGAGTAACTGAAAACTGTGGCACAAGAACTGCATGTTGACATAAAACAATGGCTCTGAGCACTGTGGGACTTAACATCTGAGGTCATCAGTCACCTAGAACTTAGAACTACTTAAACCTAACTAACTTAAGGACATCACACACATCCGTGCCAATGCATGCAGGATTGGAACCTGCGACCGTAGTGGTCGCGCGGTTCCAGACTGTAGCACCTAGAGCCGCTCGGCCACCTCGGCCGGCTGTTGACATAAATTTACGATGTAAAACGTGCTCTATTGCTCACAACTAGTACACCACGTAAAGGCGATAAAGTTTTAAAGGAAAAGAAGATGTCCGATTTTATGTTACCAGCTCATAGCAAAAGTTATCTCTAATAAACCAGTTCGATGCGATTAGTCGACCAGTACGGGATAAAGTTATTCAAAGTAACAGTGAATAAATAAACTTATACAACAACTGCCCTACTTTCAAGTTGTCTGTTTTCAAGAATTTCCTACACTTGTCTAACTTTCGTTCAGCCACACGGTGTATTCTGTGCTTTCGCAGTATGACTTAATAATCAACATTGCACCGACGCTGTGTTATTTAGTGGACAATAATTTACATCCGTTATTCTTACTATCCTTGAAAACGAGGGCTTTGCCAACGGGTAACACAGAATTCCAACATATAATTAACTGACTAGTGATTTGTATGGCCTCTTGAGGAGTAACTCATCATTCAATTAAAGTCGGATGTGGTTTTCATTCATTACAGCTACATGTATACCGAAAAACTACGCCGTACTGATATGTGTACATGTTCGGAAACTCGTTCTGTTTTCATCTTTTTGACGGATGTCTCTACCGTTAGACCAGACGACCTCACAGCGGGCAGTACAGAATTGATCCTGGCAAACGTTTACAGCAACCACTTCCGAGACATTATCAGTAGTTCAGCTATAGTCGTTACAGCCAGTATAATCGCGGCATTATCTTTCTCCCTTTCTCTATCAAAATGTCTGAGCACATCAAATGAGAGCATATTACGTAGCAACAACATTGATCTGTGCGTTTCGCTGACAAAGTCAGATCTTGTTTTGTGAAGTAAACTAGCCGCACGGATAAACACATCACGCAACGAAAGTGCATAACAACAGCAGTGTTAATGAGTGACAGGTTAGAGCACTCCAAATATGGTATTTGTACACTGAAGTAGTACGTAGATGTGACAGTGATGAGCAGAAAAGATGATGCGACCATGCGTGTTTATCACTGGTTGCTGCTCTGTACACTAGCTGTGACAATCAATTTGTTATTTATAGCAAGGAAGAAAAAGTCATTGTCTGGTTACCCTCATACTGTGTGAATGCGGAAGGACTTACTTGCCAGTACAACAGTTTCTTATATGCAATAGAATTGTGTTTGTGGGTCTTTTGGATGCATAAAATGTGATGATGAGCAGTTGCGTGTTACGGCGTTTTCAGACAATTTGTTGCTTTATAGTGCCAGTCCTACGTAGAGTAACTTGTAGAGTAGCTTGGAGAATCCATTCATTATTAAGGGATAAAATAGGTTCTTTTGGTGGAACGAAATGTAAGCGTGCGGTGGTAGGACTACGGACTGTTTTGATTTTATTTCTTACTCTAGACTATTCTCCGTAATTCGCAAGGAAATAAGCTGCTCAAACAAATCAGATTCTTTTGCTCTTCTTATAAATGTTAACCTTCGAAAAAAAACGAATCAAACTCGTAAAAAATTTTGCGTCTCTCCATCCAGTAATGTCTTAGGGCAGAAGGCAGTATCCGTTGAATATGTGTTCACTTGCAGTCGTCAAGTAGGTACTTAGAGAAGGAGTTAGAATTATAACTGCACCATCACAACACATAAATATTCGTTAATGAAATTCGTTACAAAGAATCCACCATAACTTGAGATTAATATTGACATCCATATCTACAAAATAAGACTAAAACAGACCTTTATTACCTACTAGCTCAGCGGCCGCTGCTTCGAAAGTGTAGGCTGTACGGCGTTCAAAGATCTCTTACGTTATTGATAAGCTGCAACGCCTTCTATACTTTTCACGCTATGTAAGGCCATAGAAACAGTCTTTTCGGTACGTACTTCTGACCAAAAAGCGATTCTGGTAGCTGGACTCTAAAGCCTTTGTTAGTCATGCCTTTAGCGTTCTTGTAGAGATATGCCCGCCGCAACTTTCATCCCTTAACAAATATTGCTTCATGTCTAACCAAGAAGTGAAATACAAGTTTTCTTAAATTAGTACGTAAATATTTTCTTAAAAATTTTCATCCCCTATTTCACTGCCTTAGGGGCTGAATTTCCAGAAATGCTGAAACACATATTTTTTTATTCCTAACCGAAAAGTAAAATACCAGTTAAAAATACTTTAGTAGTTCTTTAGCACTTATTTAGTACCAAAACACTTTCACCCACAATTTAACGCCCATAGTGGTGGAATTTACGAAATGCTGAAACATGTACTTTTTATTTGCTCACCGAGAAACGTAATACAAGATTTCGTAGTTCTAGCTTCAAAATTCGATGGGACCACACAGTGGTTCAGGTCGAAAAAATCGATTTTCGGTTTTCGTCATATTTCGATAGATTAAGGTCTTATTTAAGTACCCTGAAAAGGATTTTGTTGAAAAAACTTTTTTTCGAGCATTTAAAGAGCATTTTCCTACCACGTGTGCTTATGTGCCACGCCCACTTTTCTGTCATCCACTTTTCTGACACCCACTTTTATGCATATATTTTAGATCTTCATAGCCCCTAAATTGCACATTAGGGACTTTTTTTTTACTCCCGAACGTGTTGGCTATCCTTGGAATGCAACTGTCGATATTATTTTGTTTCTGCTGTTTCTAAACAACATGCTTTCAAACACGCGGTTAGTTTTGTTTAAGTGTGATTGCGAGTAGTTGTTATACTTACGTTTGCAGTCCTTGTTTACGTGTGTTTTGTTGTGTTTGTTGAAGATGACGAAACGTAAAGGCATGTCCGCAGCTCGTGGTCGTGCGGTAGCGTTCTCGCTTCCCGCGTCCGGGTTCCCGGGTTCGATTCCCGGCGGGATCAGGTATTTTCTCTGCCTCTTGATGACTATGTGTTGTGTGATGGCCTTAGGTTAGTTAGGTTTAAGTAGTTCTAAGTTCTAGGGGACTGATGACCATAGATGTTAAGTCCCATAGTGCTCAGAGCCATTTGAACGTGAAGGCATTTTCAAGAAACAACAATTTAGAGGAAACAAGTTTAGAAAGCTTTCTGTACAAGAGGTTATGTCACCTGGAAACGATGTTTCTAATTGTAATTCTTCAACAAGTGCATCATCAAAGAAGCTCTCACCATTTCAAGAGAGTTACAACGAATTTACGGTATGTGACAAGGGTGCAGTAACATTATCATAAATTTGAGAATATTATCAGATGTAATTTCTAAATTTGTACAATGTAGACAGTGTGGTGAGTCACAGAGTGTGAAAATTTGTGAGAGTGCCAGTGGTAGAAAAGGCCTAGCAATTGCTCTGGATTTAATTTGCACTGAAAGCTCAGTTGTGATATCATTTATGAGTTCTTCAAAACCAGATGCAAGTGGCCCTTATGAAATCAATACTAGATTAGTTTATGCATTATGGTCCACTAGCAAGGGTATTGCTGCAGGGAGAACATTTTGTTCAGTGGTGAACCTACAGCAACCACCAAATAAATTTGAAAAACTGACTGCAGTATTAGAGAAAGCTGTATGTGAGTCAGTGAGGAAAGCATGAAACTGGCTGCTAGGGAAGCAGTCGAAGAAAATGATGGATGTTCGGATATTGCAGTTGCACTTGATGGAAGTTGGCAGGAAAGCGGACATACTTCTCTGAATGGAGTAGTGACTGCCACGAGTGTAGATACCGCTAAAGTGTTACATGGGGAGATAATGTCCAAACATTGCAAATGTTGTAAAGTCAGTGAACATAAAGAACACAACTGTGTGACTAATTTTAGAGGAACAAGTGGTGGTATGGAAGTTCGTGGAGTACAACAAATATTTCATCGCCCCGTAGAAACAAGAGGAGTACGTTACACCAAATATTTGGGCGATGGTGACAGTAACACGTACAACAACGTGATGAAAACTCTAAGCCATATGGAGATGCCATTATTAGCAAAATAGAATGTGTAGGCCATGTTCAAAAACGTTTGCGAACAAGGCTGAGAAAACTAACTGTAGATACGAGAGGAAAAACATTATAAGATGGAAAATTGTTGACCGGACAGGGTCAGTTATCTAAAACTGAAACAGAAAACTTGCAGGTATACTATGGGTAGGCAACTAGGAGAAATAAAGAAAATCAGGAGACAATGAAGAGAGATGTTTGGGCCATATTCTTCCATAAGTACTCTACTGATGATAAGCCACGTCATGGATTGTGTCTATCAGGAGAAAATTCGTGGTGCAAATACAGTAGGACACAGGCAATTGGAGAATCTTACTCTCACGAGCATTCTCTTCCTGCTGCTATTACAGCAATAAAACCTATTTTCAGAGACTTGGCTCATCCTCACCTTCTAAGTAAATGTCTGCATGGGCAGACACACAACCAAAATGAATGTTTCAGCAGCATAATCTGGAACCGCCTTCCTAAAATTGTATTTGTAGGCATGGACATGATGAAACTATGAATTCATCATGCTGTTATTACATTCAATTGTGGTAATACTGGGAAGTGTTGGGTACTGAAAAAGCTGGGAATTAATCCTGGTGATAATATGATCACTGGGCTGCAACATTGCGATAAAATGAGGATAGACTGTGCAGACAAGAATGCATCTAATATGGCCAAGAAATCAAGGCAAACATCCAGAAAGGTGAAAAAGAAGCTGAAAGACTTGCTAGAGGCCAAAGAAGAACCTTCATATCAACAGGACAGTTGTCATTAACTGAGAGTAACAAATTTCAAAAGTTTTTCTTTAAAGACAATTTCCCACAAACAAAAATTTTCGGTAGATATGCCCTATTATATCAGAAACTACCATAGATAAATGAATGAAATTTTTAGAGAATCCGCATAACATAAAAAGCCACCTCTGGTACTACATTCATTAATATTGCCCCATTAGGAAGTTCACAAAAAATATTTTCTCCAGAAAAAACTTGATTTTTTTGTTAATAAATTTAAAAAAGTATTTCTTAAAAACTATAAAATGGATAAAGTAGATTTAGTACAGTTGACTCTACTAGCATTATGTAACATACAGTAAAAATATTAAGGTCCTGCATCAAATAGTTTTTTCGGAACTAGGTCAAATACTTGCCTAAATAAACATGGGTTAGATAGGCAGGGTGTGGTCCCCTTAATAGCGACATACTATCAAAAGAGTTTTCATCGCCTATTTCACTCCCTTAGGAATGGAATTTCCGACAATCCCTTTTTAAACGATGTCTACAGTATAAAGTCCATAGTGGTTTGGGCTGGGGGATGATGAGCCAGTGAATCAGTCTTAGCCTGTTTCAACCCATTAGGGTTCTAAGAGTCGAGGGACATGAAAGGGAAGCAATGGTTGGGAAGGGACTGAGACAGGGTTGTAGCCTCCAGCCAATGCTATTCAATCTGTATATTGAGCAAGCAGTAAAGGAAACAAAAGAAAAATTTGGAGTAGGTATTAAAACCCATGGAGAAGAAATAAAAACTTTAAGGTTCGCCGATGACATTGTAACTCTGTCAGAGACAGCAAAGGACTTGGAAGAGTACCTGAAAGGAATGGACAGTGTCTTGAAAGGAGGGTATAAGATGAACATCAACAAAAGCAAATCGAGGATAATGGAATGTTGTCGAATTAAGTCGGGTGAGCTGACGGAATTAGATTAGGAAATGAGACACTTAACGTAGTAAAGGAGGTTTGCTATTTGGGCAGCAAAGTAACTGATGACGGTCGAAGTAGAGAGGATATAAAATGTAGACTGGCAATGGCAAGGAAAGCGTTCGTGAAGAAGAAAAATTTGTTAACATCGAGTATTGATTTGTCAGGAAGTCGTTTCTGAAAGTATTTGTATGGAGTGTAGCCATGTATGGAAGTGAAACATGGACGACAAATAGTTTATACAAGAAGAGAATAGAAGGTTTCGAAATGTGGTGCTACAGAAGAATGCTGAAGATTAGATGGGTAGATCACATAACTAATGATGAGGTATTGAATAGAATTGCGGAGAAGAGGTTTGTGGCACAACTTGACTAGAAGAAGGGATCGGTTGGTAGGACATGTTCTGAGGCATCAAGGAATCACCAATTTAGTACTGGAGGGCAGCGTGGAGGGTAAAAATCGTAGAGGGAGACCAAGAGATAAATACACTAAGCAGATTCAGAAGAATGTAGGTTGCAGTAGGTACTCTGAGATGAAGACGCTTGCACAGAATAGAGTAGCATGGAGAGCTGCATCAAACCAGTCTCAGGACTGAAGACCACAACAACAACAGGGTTAGAATTTAGAAACACAGTAAAACATGTCTTTTTTCATCTCTAACAGAGAAGCCAAACGCTAATTTAAAAATACTCAGCTATAAAAATTCCTTCATTTGGCAATGAAATGATTTCATAAACCAGTTTCACTCCCTTAGTGGTTGAATTTCCAAAAACAGTGAAACAAGTATTTTTTATTTCCAACTGGGAAACAAAATTTCAATTTTTATTGATTTAACTTTGAAAATGCCTTCATAACAAAATAAATTAAAAAATAATGTCTTCGTGCATTTCACCCCCTTAGAGGGTCAATTTCCAAAAATACTGAAACATGTATTTTTTTTTATTTGTAACAGAGAAGTAAAATAGCAGCGTCACAGTTGTAGCTTCAATAATGATATATTTTCAAGGAAAGCTTTCCGCCACTATTTCCCCCCAAATAGGGTTAAATTTCCAAAAATGCTGAAACACGGATTTCTGACCAAGAAATCAAATATAAATTTTCCTACGTCTAGTTTCAAAACTGCCTTAACTGCAACATTAAAAAAAAAAGCCTTCATCTCCTATTTCACCCTTAGGGTTGGAATTTCGGAAAATCTCTCCTCAACCGGCGCCTTTAGAATCACATCCAAACGTTTTCCAATTTCAAGTTTCTATCCTCGACGACGAGTCAGCCAATCAGTCAGTCAGGATATTGCATTTCATATACAGAGATTAAAGTACTGAAGTTGTCTTTAGCTCTTTCATTTAACAACTGGTAAGTAAAGCAATTATCAATCTGAAAACATTTTTAACTCCACAGTGCTTTACCAAGCGTGCTCCAGTAGGAAGTGGTATGTCGCTGCGTTCCCCCAAATTTTTAACTGACTGACCCAGCGATTTGTAATGGAACCTCCATTTTAACGTGGATTCCGAACCATGGCGCATCTCGTCATTTTTCGGATTGACGTATATTAAGAGTGGTGAAAAACGTGCAAAGTGGCATATAAAGATCATACGATTGACCTGGAATCAAATCCGAAGCGAGCCACCGAGCCCCAATAAGAGGCAAGAAACCTAATGTTTAAGTGTATTTACATGAGCAGGGCCTAGAAATACACTACTGGCCATTAAAATTTCCACACGACGAAGCTGACGTGCTGCAGACGCGAAATTTAACCGACAGGAAGAAGATGCTGTGATATGCAAACGATTAGCTTTTCAGAGCATTCACACAAGGTTGGCACCGGTGGCGACACCTACAACGTGCTGACATGAGGGAAGTTTCCAGCCGATTTCTCATACACAAACAGCAGTTGACCGGCGTTGCCTGGTGAAACGTTGTTGTGATGCCTCGTGTAAGGAGGAGAAATGCGTACCATCACGTTTCCGACTTTGATAAAGGTCGGATTGTAGCCTATCGCGATCGCGGTTTATCGTATCGCGAATTGCTGCTCGCGTTGGTCGAGATCTAATGACTGTTAGCAGAATATGGAACACTAGCAGTCGAGATGACAGGCATCTTATCCGCATGGCTGTAACTAATCCTGCAGCCACGTCTCGATCCCTGAGTCAACAGATGGGGACGTTTTCAAGACAACAACCATCTGCACGAACAGTTCGACGACGTTTGCGGCAGCATGGACTATCAACTCGGAGACCACGGCTGCGGTTACCTTTGACGCTGCATCACAGTCAGGAGCGCGTGCGATGGTGTACACAACGACGAACCTGGGTGCACGAATGGCAAAACGTCATTTTTTCGGATGAATCCAGATCCTGTTTACAGCATCATGATGGTCGCATCCGTGTTTTGCGACATCGTGGTGAACGCACATTGGAAGCGTGTATTCGTCATCGCCATACTGTCGTACATCCCGGCGTGATGGTATGGAGTGCCGTTGGTTACACGTCTCGGTCACCTCTTGTTCGCATTGACGGCACTTTGAACAGTGGACGTTACATTTCAGATGTGTTACGTCCCGTGGCTCTACCTTTCATTCGATCCCTGCGAAACCCTACATTTCAGCAGGATAATGCACAGCCGCATGTTGCAGGTCCTGTACGGGCCTTTCTGGATACAGAAAATGTTCGACTGCTTCCCTGGCCAGCATATTCTCCAGATCTCTCACCAACTGAAAACGTTTGGTCAATAGTGGCCCAGCAACTGGCTCGTCACAGTACGCCAGTCACTACTCTTGATGAACTGTGATATCGTGTTGTTGCTGCATGGGCAGCTGTACCTGTACACACCATTCAAGCTCTGTTTGACTCAGTGCCCAGGCGTATCAAGGCCGTTATTACGGCTAGAGGTGATTGTTCTGGGAACTGATTTCTCAGGATCTATGCACCCAAATTGTGTGAAAATGTAATCAAGTGACAGTTCTAGTATAATAAATTTGTCCAATGAATACCAGTTTATCATCTGCATTTCTTCTTGGTATAGCAATTTTAATGCCCAATAGTGTAATAAGTTCGCTAATGATAGCACCAGTCATGTAAACTTATTCTGTAAACTGACTCCTTGCAAACCATTTCGATAAAAGATATGGTGCAAATAATCTATGGAACATTAAGTACTGATCCCAACAGCATGTGGCAGTGGTGCAACGTTTCACATGTATGGAAACTTGTACGGAATAACAACCGGAATAGGCTATTAGGAAACGTGATATGTCCGACCAGATAATACCAGGTGTCCGTATGTAGTTCAAAAACCTTTTGAATATTCCCATTTCTTAATCATATTTGATTTTTTTATTTTATGGATTACACTTTTTGCCATTTGATATGGACTTTTGAAAAGTACTATGATTCCCAGTGAAAATAAGAAAAACCTTACTATATCTCAATTGCAGCGTGTACAATGCTGTGTGAAGCCTCCGCGAAAATTTACTGACATTGGACCCAATGAAATTCTTGAAAAGCTCAACAGAAATAACAGTGAGGACTCAGCACCACGATCCATGGAATGGACTTTATTAAATACTTGTTATTCATTTCCCAAACAGATCTCTTTCTGTCCCTGATTTTACAGAGCATATCAGAAAATAACGGAATGCCCATGGGTGGAGAACGATAAATGATTTATTTTCCACGAAACAAACAGTAACTTCACAGATCTTCCATCTCGACTCACATATCGTAGGCCAAGAACAATCATATTGATATGGTTCCTTATGAGGTGAAGGAATTTCCCTTCAGCATTCTTTATATTTAATATTGGCAGGAATTGTTGCTCAGAGGTGTTAGTATATGGATATTGGGAATGCAGCAAATGAACGTCGTTGCACACTATATTCTAAACAGAAAATAAAATACGATGACAGGAGGTTGCACCGGATTTGCATACGGTTATGCGTTGTCATTACAGATGGATCTCAAAGGAAACAAGGAACTGATTCCACCATACTGACTAAAGGTCTAATAATTCCAGTAAATCTCAATTTATCAACATGTTCTCTGGCTTCTAATCATCCATTCTGATCAAGAAATTGAACGGCATTCGACTGTATGGTCCTAGTTTGAATGGACGCTAACTTCAAAGTCAACAAGTGAAAAATATATTAATATTGCTAAAATGTGGCACATACAAAGTCAAATATACGAGTGCACCCAGACACTCGTTCCACTCGGTAAGAAAATCAGTATTGATTATTACTATGATAATTTGATGCTGCGATAGTACTCATGCTTCGCAAAAAGGAAACAACGAATCTAAGTAAATATTGCCTTCAGGTGATACCAAAGAGCATTATATTTCTTGACCGTTAATTAAATAAACGTTATGCTTACCTGCATCGAAAAGATCGAGATTTTTAATGGATCCCGATCAAAACTGAAACATAGTAAGCATGCCGAGAGGAGTGCGATCCAGTCAACATGCCGTCTTCTCTAAACCCTCGCTATCCACCACCGTCTGGCACGTTTTTACACTACGAGGGGTGATGGACCAGTCGCAAAAACTGAAAACCGCCAAAGAGGCGCCAGGCGCTTGCTCAATTAGGAGGACGCCGGAAGCCGGTTTGTCATTCATCTACACCCACACTACATTACTGGACAAAAGCTTGAACATATATTAGGGGGGGAATTTCCACAACTTCGCACATTGTCTTGCTCGGCCTTTTGCAAATATCAAAAGAGAAAAACAACGTTGCAGGGTGTCCGTTGTTCTGGACCACACCACACCAGGCCACAGGCCAATTTTGAAGATTCAACTGATATTACCCAGAGACTCTACAACTACAAAAAAAAGTATAGTGCCCACCACTGTTACGCTTGAACATCAGTTTACCCAGACATCCACATATAGCGGAGCTTATTCCTGATGGGGACTACGGAAAAAGTTTACGACCAGTTTCTGACTTGAAACATAAAAAATTAACAATAAAAATGTGTCCCTACGTAATCCTTTTCCCGGCGTAGAAATATAATACAAAAAATCGCAGGAGACCAGTGCGCTAGACTAATTCAGGGCAAGCTAGGTTTTACAAAACACAACTACAAGAAAAGGGGATGAAACAGTATCCTTTCAAGAACTTTTGATTAATCCATTCCGCTGTAATTCCCCATGCCGTTGTGTCAACATAGGAAGACATAGGGGTCATCGGTTGAGGAGTCCCATGTTTGATAACGGACCCTGAAGAGTGCTCCATAACACTTGTGTCCTGCACTAGTATTGTATGCTGGGTGAATAGTTGAACATTTCGTTAACAGTGACGCTGCGCATGTTTACGAGTCCAGTCTTCATAAAGTCGTGACAACGTGTAAGCCAGAATAGGTAAACAGAAACCAATTACATATACTCCGACCACCACCCGCCGCCCTAAGCCACCACCTCCCTGCCCCCAGTAACACAGCGACACGCTCACCAGTTTACGAGGTCCGTCCCAAGTACTGTATTATTAAACCTTAAAATGTATGTAATATACCAGCGTTTACTGTAAACTGTAAAATGTAAACGATTTCAATAACATAATATGATTTTGTTACATGGCAGCCTCTTCTAAAACCTTACCTGCTTAATATCAAGTACACATATCCGATTAGTAAATCACAGAAAATCACTAGTGTTGCATGAAAACTGCATATCCCGCTAAACGTCACATCCTTCACTATCGTTGCAGTAGCTGGATCCGAGAAATCATCTCTCTCGCTTCTCCTTACTTTGGAACTGCCGCTCACGCAGTGCAAAACAACCAATGAATTAGGTATTGACAGAAACAAGAAACATTACTCATGCTTCGTGCATTCTCATTTCAGTGTTTACTACGTATGTCTAAGCCATCACAGGTAATTGTGAATTGCTTTGCATCGTAGTGACAGATATTTGTAAGTTAAGATTAAAGCAACTCACAAACACGTTCAAGTACATTCTCAGTATCTGATCATTGGCTTCTTGTCTCTGAATATTTCTTTTAAGGTCCTATCCTAAGGGGTTTTGTCACGCTGTGTAAGGCTGACTAGTTGAAATCACTCGGTTTTGAAACTGCTTTATTTTGTCGTAGAAGAAGTGGAGACTTATGTTTTGGAGAGCTCAAGTTCCCTGCACTGTTGTTTGTGGGCAACTTTTGTGAAGTTAGAAAGCTATTTTCTGGGAATGCAGCTGCGCGTCCGCCAGTTCCGCAACCCGCTAAGCAGGGACGTTTTGCTGGCTGCCAGCAACAGGCGAATTCAACTTCGCAGCTACTTCGCTAGTTGAGCGGCACGCCGACGTAAGTTTAAGCCCCTCGCAAGTTGTACGGGCAGTTCTTGCGTCTACAGCATTCCTCTAAACCTCACTTTCTCGTCAGAAGAGACAACCTTCTGGATGTAACTACTCCTAATTAGGATCACTGATGGGACGGCCGTTTCTGACTACTGGTGCCGCCTCTGCTTTGAGCCTCCCTTCAGCAAGTGTATCCAGCAGTCAATGTGAAGACGAATGGTACTACACACTTATTAACCTCTACAAGAACAGAAAGCCACGAAATGGACCTTTCAGATCTCTTTCACGCACAATCGTAAACGATTATGTCACAGGTATAATTTTTTAATCTTTCCGTTGTTTAAAACATATCTCTGATGCAAAATCTTGTACATGGCTGCACGTTAAGAGACCGTGAATAGTTACAGCTGAAAGAAAATCAGCCCTCGGTCACTATTTATAACAAATTAATCTTGTTTGGACACTACTGGGAGTGTCTTCCTCAGAATTTAAAACAAAGAATAGTCGCAACCTGCACCACGCAAGTAACGAGCAGCCTTTAGTGACTCGCCATCACAGTTTCTGTATCTTAAACAGGTTTGTGACTAATGCCTTTTGGCATATTTATTATTTTATAAATGACATATAAGTACTGCCAGTCTTTCACGACGACTCCGTACTTATACTCTATCATACATTTTTAGTCATAATTCTGTGACCACGTTATAGAATATAGACCATTCTTTGTTTTAAATTCTGAGGAAGACACTCCTAGCAGCGTCGAAACCAGGTTAATTTGTTAAAAATAGTGACCGAGGGCTGATTTTCTTTCAATTAGATCTCTGATGTCACGGAATAGTATATTACTTGGAGCCGAACGTTATTAATCAGTGAATAAATAAAGTGAAGGCATCAAAATACAAAACTAGACTGCTATTTCCTTAAGGAATTTGAGATACTTCCTTTCAGTGGAAATGCATTTTCTTCTGAGGATCGGCAGACCTCTTATATAATCAAGACCAGTAAAACTTAATGTGTGCATTTGGCAATGGAGGATGGTCTAGTAAGCAATAAGGACCGTTAATGCTAAAATGCTGCATTGTTTTCGATTTCTTTTTGTTCAAATCTGTTTCAATTGTCGAAAATGACAGTTACCAGAAGGAAACTCTCGCTCTTCAGCTGAGCATTCCCTTAATGTTAGAAGCCTTTAACATCCTCCGAGACAGAATGGCAAATTTCTTGACGTCAAGACTGTTGCGGATTCTAGCGTACAGGCGTAATGCTTCCATCTACCGCGTGGTTACAGCACATGTTGCAGAGGATGTTGTACTCAGGAAGCCTATTACGGAACAATGTTTAGGATTAGTGAAGAACAGATGGAATTTTCTAGCATGTATCAGTCACTTATAAGCCAGTCATATAAAGTTGAGGAAATATTTTTAGTGATAAGAAAAATTAAAATAAACACATGGACTTCTTGCACAAGGAAATAAGTTAGAACATTTATGGCTACCCTTAAAAGCGCTTAAAGTTCAGTAGGACGGCAAAAATTATCTTGGACAAAGATATTGGCCTTGAAGGTTGTCACTTGAACAGGCCTCATCCTCCTTATCATAGACATCATCACTTTTAAAGTGAAGTCATCATCCTTATCAACGACCTCATCAATCCATGCCCCCTTTCCCCTTCCTCATACATCTTTCCAGTCAGTCACAGGGCAGAGTTAAAAATTAAACTGTTAAACGAAATCCAAGGTGGCCGAACTATCTAAGTTGTTCCTCATAAGAGGAGCGTGCAATACGCAATGCAACACTTTTTTTGTCGACCAATTTCGGTTGCAAGAAAAGCGGAATTTTTTATGCAACATCTTGGAATATTCGCGCTTCAGTCCCTTTAGTTTCATGAAGTTCTGATAGGTAGCCTTCAAAATGGCGTCTACAACAGAGAGATATTCAAAGCAGTGAGCTTTCACCGATTTTATTTTCACAGAAAACCAGAGCATCGTAGATATCCATAGGCGCTTGGCGAACGTTAATTGAGACCTGGCAGTAAACAAAGTCATTGGGCAAAGCCCATGTCATCATCACAAAAGGGATGCACAAACCTGCCCGATCTTCGCGTGAAGCCTGCTCGCAAATAGCCGTTACTCTGCAACTTTGGAACGTGCCGACTCTCTCATTCGAGGTGATCGACAGTGAAACACATCCCTGCACAAATGAACATCTCTGTTGGTAGTGCTGACGCACTAGTCCAACAGTTTGGGTGTGCCCGCTGGGTTCCTCACCGCCTAACAGAAGAGCAACGAAGTACCATGTGTGCGGCACTGCTAGCGCATTACGAGGCTGATCGTTGCATTTTTTTGTTAAACATCGTAACTTCGAAACGGGAACAAAACAGCAATCCATCTAGTGACGCCGCACCACCCGTCCTACGAAGAAAAGGTTCAAAGCCACAACCTTAACCGGTGAAGTCATGGCGATGGTCATCTGGGACTCTGAACGGATTATTCTGTTTGATGTCCTCTTTCATGGTGAAACGATCAACTCTGAAATATTGAAGAAACAGTTTCAACGTATTTCTCGCCACGAAAATGCAAACGAACGCACCGTGGAGGAGAGCGCAAAACTTCTTTGAACTGTTGTTTCTCCTAAATCCCACAGCGCAGAACTCTCACCTTCCGGAATCCATCTGCCTGGTCCAATGAAGGGTGGGTGCATTCCATGGACAGCAGTAGGTGGTTGATGGAGAGGTTATTGATGTAGCAAGACCTTGGCTCCAACGTCAACCAGCAGAGCCAAGTGGACATGCAGGCCCTCACAGCAAGGTGGCATAAGGCCGTCTCATTCATCGGAAATTACGTTAAAAGACAGGATTGTAGGCCAAAACGGTGGGGAATAATATGGTGTATTGGAATCTTGAATAAAACCAACCTGCTTTCAGAAAGAAGTGTTGCATTACTTATTGAACGCCCATTGTACATAAACCCTTTTCCTCTATCCAGGTAATCACTGAGATGGATAGCAATGAGCAGTAAAATTAGTTTCAGCCTACAGTATTTCTGTGAAAGTCAGGTAAACATATACTGGCGGAATTCCACCTGTGTAGATACTGTATTGCTTCATCTCTCTCTCTCTCTCTCTCTCTTTCTCTCTCTCACTGTGTGTGTGTGTGAGAGAGAGAGAGAGACAGAGAGAGATAGAGAGAGAGAGAGAGACAGAGAGAGAGAGAGAGAGTGAGAGAGACAGAGAGAGAGAGAGAGAGATAAAGCAATACAGAATTTATGCAGGTGAAAGTACACCACACACACAACGGCACACACGCACACACACACACACACACACACACACACACACACACACGCACACACACATACACTATGTAATCAAATGTATCCGGACACCTGGCTGAAAATGACTTACAAGTTCGTGGCGTCCTCCGGCGGTAATGCTGGAATTCAATATGGTGTCTGCCCACCCTTGGCCTTGATGACAACTTCCACTCTCGCAAGCATACGTTCTATCATGTGCTAGAAGGTTTCTGGGGGAGTGCTGCACTGAGGAGAGGTATCGATGTCGGTCGGTGAGGCCTGGCACGAAGTCGGCGTTCCAAAACATCCCAGAGGTGTTCTGTAGGATACAGGTCAGGACACTGCGCAGACCAGTCCATTACAGCGATGTTATTGTCGTGAAACCACTCCGCCACAGACCGAGCATTATGAAGAGGTGCTCGATCGTGTTGAAAGATGCAGTCACCATCCCCGAATTGCTCTTCAAGGGTGGGAAGCAAGAAGGTGCTTATAACATCAATGTAGGCCTGTACTGTGGTAGCGGCACGCAAAACAACAAGTACAAGCCCTTCCATGAAAAACACGACCACGTCATAAAACCACTGCCTCTGAATTTTACTGTTAGCACTACACACACTGGCACATAACGTTCACCGGGCATTCGCCATATCCACACCCTTCCATCAGATCGCTACATTGTGTACCGTCATTCGTTACTCCACACAACGTTTGTCCTCTGTTCAATCGTCCAGTGTTTACGCTTCTTACAACAAGCGAGGCGTCGTTTGGCATTTACCGGCGTGATGTGTGACTTATGAGCAGCCTCTCGACCATGAAATCCTAGTTTTCTCACCGTCGACCTAACTGTCATAGTAACTGCAGTTTGGAATTCCTGTGTGATGGTCTGGATAGATGTCTGCCTATTACACATTACGACCCTCTTCAACTGTCGGCGGTCTCTGTCAGTCAACATACGAGGTCGGCCTATACGTTTTTGTGCTGTACGTGTCCCTTCACGTTTCCACTTCACTATCACATCTGAAACAGTGGACCTAGTGATGTTTAGGAGTGTGGAAATCTCGCGTACAGACGTATGACACATTTGACACCCAATCACCTGACCACTTTCGAAGTCCGTTAGTTCCGCGGAGCGCCCCATTCTGCTCTCTTGCCATGTCTAATGACTGCTGAGGTCGCTGATATGGAGTACATATATATATGAGAGATAATGAGGGAAACTTTACAGAGTGACCAACATTTCCCCCGATTGACCACCATTCCGCTTTGAGTGATAACAATTCCCCCTAGGTTAGCACTATCCCCCTGTGTGAGCATGAAACGGAAGAAATCGTTATTAAAACAAAAAGAGACCTAAAACAAAAGGAAAAGCAAATCTGTAACTTGTCCTCCACGTAACAAATTCACCCAAACAGCTCACTTCTTATACACACACTTTCTTACAAAGTCATTTAGGTATGTGAATGGATATCTGTTTTCTTGTAGTTCAGTGCTATAAAAACGTCCAGCATAGGTTGCGATACGCATGCTTGCAACAGGTACGCTCATGTGCTGGTCTTCCGTATTGCTCTAAATTAGAATACCTCGGTACAACAGTTTAGGTATAGACTTTCTCGAAAATTTACTTGTGTTAACTAATTATAACAAAATCACCAGAATAGGTTTAGCTTTTTGTGCATCTGTCATATTGATCTCATTATACACAGTAGACAAAAGGTTGTTAGCAGTGCGGTTCTAGGCGCTTCAGTTTGGAACCGCGTTACCGCTACGGTCGTAGGTTCGAATCCTGCCTCGGGCATGGATGTGTGTGATGTCCTTAGGTTAGTTAGGTTTAAGTAGTTCTAAGTTCTAGGGGACTCATGACCTCAGATGATGAGTCCCATAGTGCTCAGAGCAATTTGAGCCAAAAGGTTGTTATCTTTCACATCAACAGGTCTCAAATTAGTTTTCCAATGTCTTACGTACAAGAACTTAATTACTAAATGATGTATCATATCAGTATATTTGGAAGAATCCCAAACAGTTAATCCTTTGAATATCTTACCTTTCAGAGTTCTATTGACTCGTTCCACAACTGAATCTTCCAAGATGGTAAACAATGAGTAGTTATTTATCTTTGTTTTTCCATTAGCTTCTTGACACGTGCAGTCTAACATTCCTCACCTATGTCTGTAAATGATATGGAATTCTATTATACCTGTAAATTTTTATACAGGGTGTTACAAAAAGGTACGGCCAAACTTTCAGGAAACATTCCTCACACACAAATAAAGAAAAGATGTTATGTGGACATACGTCCGGAAACGCTTAATTTCCATGTTAGAGTTCATTTTAGTTTCTTCCACCTACGCTCAATGGAGCACGTTATCATGATTTCATACGGGATACTCTACCTGTGCTGCTAAAACATGTGCCTTTACATGTACGACACAACATGTGGTTCATGCACGATAGAGCTCCTGCACATTTCAGTCGAAATGTTCGTACGCTTCTCAACAACAGATTCGGTGACCGATGGATTGGTAGAGGCGGACCAATTCTATGGCCTCCACGCTCTCCTGACCTCAACCCTCTTGACTCATTTATGGGGGCATTTGAAAGCTCTTGTCTACGCAACCCCGGTACCAAATGTAGACACTCTTCGTGTTCGTATTGTGGACGGCTGTGATACAATACGCCATTCTCCAGGGCTCCATCAGCGCATCAGGGATTCCATGCGACGGAGGGTGGATGCATGTATCCTCGCTAACGGAGGACATTTTGAACATTTCCTGTAACTAAGTGGTTGAAGTCACGCTGGTACGTTCTGTTACTGTGTGTTTCCATTCCATGATTAATGTGATTTGAAGAGAAGTAATAAAATGAGCTTTAACATGGAAAGTAAGCGTTTCCGGACACGTGTCCACATAACATATTAAAATTTCCTTGTGTGTGAGGAATGTTTCCTGAAAGTTTGGCCGTAACATATTGTAACACCCTGTATAAGCATCTGCAGATCCTACATACGTTTTGGTCCTTAGAGCAGAAGACTAGAGCGAGCTACGTTTTGCAAGATCTCTGTTTGCAGAATCTATGTGTTGTTATTGTAGATGAGATATTCCCTCTCCAAAAACTCGTAATGTGATAAAAATAAAACATGCACTATATTCTACAGCAGAAGACGTCAGATATATAGGTCTGTACTTAAGTGCATATTTTCGATGACACTCATTAAAAGGGGAAAGAACCGAGATGTTTTTTCCCAATCGCTAGGCGTCCTTTGATGCTCCAGCGTCATAAGAAGAACTGCTGCCATAAGGGGAGCACGTGTTTTCGCATAATCTCTCTGGATGCTTACATGGAAGACGTCTGGTCGATTTACCTTTCTACTGTTGAGCAGCTTTCGATGAGTTTCTATTCAGTGATCGCGTAACTTATTATCGGCGTTTCGGTTTGCGTAGGATGATTTGAAGGAATAATCATCTTATAATCTTCCACGGTGTAACAATTCCGTATTTCGGCCTTCCCCCTGTCATGTTCAATTTCAGTGTCAGTATGATTACTGAGCAACCAAACAGATGATTTCGATCAGTTTTTTGACTCTGCATAAGACTAAGACATCTTAGGAGTTTTTGTCACATCATTTCGCAAAATTGTACTTTTAGATTCATGATACGTTCCTCGCATTGCCCTCCTTATGCTCATTTCTCCTTCGTTCCTTTTTAATTTGTCAACTAGGCTTTGACTTAGCTTCAATCAGAGACGTAGCTCTTTGCTTTCGTAGACACTCCCTAAAATGGGCTTTGGAAAACGGTGCACCTTCCCGATCCATCGGAGCCAATATATTATGAATGTTATTACTTCCGCGAACGTATTGCAGATAATGCGTAATAGATGTTCCTCAGGGAATGGCAAAAGTAAATGAAGTTACATGTGTAGAGATTTGGGGTGGCAGTAACGCTGGATATATACTTCAATTTAAGGGATGGCACTTTAAAAACTGCTAAGACCAGTAATAATGATATTCGACAAATAATGAACTTGCAGAAGAAGGAACGAACGGGTAAGCATTCTCGAATTATGGAATATTTATTTCCCGTATTCATTTCCTACAGTGTGGTTTTAAATGAGAGCAATAATGAGGAGGAATGTTCTTTAAAGTCAAGACAGACACACGTCGTTATCAGCAGGGCTTCCCCGTACTTCACTCTAATGAGGTCGCTGTCTGTAAGACGCAGACCCAAATGTAAACATGAAAAGGGGACCGCCCATCCACTGGTGAACCAGAGCGGCCTTCTCTCTGGGATCTTCTCTGTGCCGAGTGTATGCGCGAGCAGAGCCCTCGTCTTTGAATGTTTACCGTCTGAGCGAAGCCTCCGCAAAATATCTGAATGTCGCGTGCGTGGCTCGGCCCGTCCCACAGCGCTGGTGGACGGGCCAGACGGAGATATTGCCCCGGGCGGAAGTTAAGCGCGGCAAGCTCCTTATTTCCGCTTCAGTTGGTACGACTGCCTCCTCTGTGCTCCTGGAGCCGCTCGCTGACTGACTGCGCTAAGGGACGACCGCTGTTGCTACCACCGACGGAGAAACACAAATGCTCTGGAGCTCTGCCGGGGAAGTCTGAGGGCCACAATAGGTTTCACTTGTCAGGCGTCTCGAAAGAAATAAAGAGTGTGGTTCGCGTCTGCACAACAGTGTCAAAAAATGTTCTAATTCTGACAAAACATTGTTTCAATGTAATACCAAGGTATAATCACTCCTCAGAATCTCTTAATAAATACCCGCAACTTACATAGCTCGAAGTCTGCATACTAGTTTCCCATCCCATATGGCTGTGTCGGCCTAAAAATTAGAGAAGCTAATAAGTCTGAAAAAAGTATTGGTTGAAAACAGTCTTGGTTGCAATTTTAGTTTTCTATTTCTCAACGACGCGTTTCTTCTTATTTAGGCATCTTCAGATTATCTTTTCAAGATGGACGCAAGAGACACCAAGATGGTGGGGGCTAAGGTAGTAAGAATAATGCATTATGCTTACTACCTGAGCCCCCATTTTTTTATGTCACTCGCTCCTGTAAACGCGAACGCGTTATGCAGATCTTGGTGTCTCTCGCGTCCATCTTGAAAAGATAATCTGAAGATGCCTAAATAAGAAGAAACGCGTCGTTGAGAAATAAAACACTAAAATTGCAACCAAGGCTGTTTTTAACGAATACCGTTAAGCACGGGTTTGCTGTATGCCACACATGGATTAGAAGAAGTCTGAAAAAAGTACAAAAATACAGGATCTTTTGTTTTGACGATAATCGGACATGTATCACTCTGCCAAAACATAAGTGCGCCACTAGGGAGTGTGTGCGTGGGGGAATGGAACGAGCTGGTGGTTTTACTCGACAATTATCAGTTCAGCACTTATCCAAAGAAAACGAAAAAAAAAAAAAAAACAGAATCCGAACATTATTCTTCACTGTAAGAGCAATATTACCGATCATATCACAGTTTAATCACCAGATATATTCCATCACGTTTGGCAATAAGGATACAAACCTTCCATCTTACAACTGGTATTAAAAAAAATTTGGTTGCAGTCTTTTAGCCACATAATAAAAAACAAGGGAAAGAACACTCATACATATATATACCATTAAGTCACACTCTCTCAGCAAATGCGATAATAAAATTGAATGCTGAAGATCGATTTCAAAACATATAAAGTTACAATAAAAATTTAAAGACATTTACAAATAGTTAGGATTTTCAATAAAAATTAATTTTTGACACAAAATTCCCTAATAATGCAGATGGCAAGTATAAATTAATTAGCTTTGCAGACATTGAGCTATCCGCATAACCTTGGTGCAACTGGTGCATTAAACTTTACATAATTAAATGTTGGGAAGCTCTCAATGAGACATCACTGTCCTTTGTACGACTTGAAAGGCACAGGGTTATAGGTGTACGTAAGCATAAGGCAAGTCAGACTTAACAGCAATTTTAAACAAGCTCTGAACGACAAAGCCTCATGGCATTCTGAACAAGCCCCTCACTTGTACTAAAGAGCGATGCATTGAGAGACTAAATAACCCCTACCGGAACAGAATGCACACTGACCCACAACAACTCCGGCATTTAAAGGTGTAGCTGCTATCTTTACTCTTGCGGTCACAGCTAACACGATGCTGCCACTTCCTCACGCACACCAATCTGAACATCACAGACGTAGCATCAACCTGGGCGCTGCACTCCGCACACAGCAGAGGAAAAAACAAGCAGACAAGCCTGCATTTGTTCCCCCTAACTGTGGAGCATCCTTGAAAGACATCATGTTTACGCCAGTGACTGTTAAACTTTTGGTTCCCACTATTGCAATTTCGGCCTTATCAAGTTAGCACACTGGACTCGCATTCGGGAGGACGACGGTTCAATCCCGCGTCCTGATTTAGGTTTTCCGTGATTACCCCGAATCGCTCCAGGCAAATGCCGGGATGGTTCATTTGAAAGGGCACGGCCGACTTCCTTCCCTAATCGGAGTCGCAGGTTCGAATCCTGCCTCGGGCATGGATGTGTGTGACGTCCTTAGATTAGTTAGGTTTAAGTAGTTCTAAGTTATAGGGACTGATGACCACAGATGTTAAGTCCCATAGTGCTCAGAGCCATTTGAACCATTTGAACCCTAATCCGATGAGACCGATGACCTCGCTGTCTGGTCTCCTCCCCCACCACAACCCATTATCAAGTGCAGATGTTCTGACTTTAAGCCACGTCTACTTTTACAAGCTGACACGTTTATATGTCGTTGTCATTTGCTGTTATATACTTCCGTCCGGGTGTCGTATTCTCTAAACGGCAGCGAGAAACGGTAGGCAAACGGCCTGCACTCGCTTCAGTACGGCTGCCGAGCCCCGAAGGAGATATCACGGCCAATAAATGCCATACGATCATTTCATTTCATCGCCTCACTTGCGAGAAGTGGCAAGCAAACACCAAGTACTCGACTCCTGTAGCTCTGTAGTGCACCCCACGCCTCCGTGACTGCGGTACTCAGACGCAATTCAGGCGTGTGTGTGGATAGTTCTTTGTTCCCAGGCAGACCGCGAACCACCTCTCCGCCAGCCAACCGATTCCAGCTCCTCCTTGGTCACCGACAACGTCAGCCACACTTTACTCATAACGGGCCTCTCTAACATCGACAGGCAGAGACTTCCTGGCATTGCTCAATGTGTGTCAGATGTGATGTCTAAATTGGGTGATGTTACTGCACATCGCGACGTCTGTCTGCGATGTTAAGAATTAAAATCGCTTTACAACCTTCTCACATTGATGATGTATAAAACTGCCACACCATGAAAGCTGCACACCATGAATCTCAAACTGCCATCCACATACTACACGCCTGAACACACAGACGATTAGAGTTTCTGCACAACCACAGAAAGTAGGCGCGAATAAGGCCATCTAAATTCAGTACTTAAGGAAACATTAAACAGCGAGAATCAGCATTTTTAAGTTTTTTGTGAGAGGTCCATGCCATCTCTTTTGTAAAAAAAAAAAAAATAGAAACGTTTACTAGCGCATGTCGCAGTTAGACAGTGGCAGGATCGTAGCCTACCGAAATACTGATGCTCGCATTCATCTGGACTTCAGGACTGCGACCTCAGGACTGCCGTAATAATGTGGCAGCTATGGTCCCAATAGGGTCACAAAGCCATACAGGATCTCATGTGACTACCATCCGACAGCACTTCCAGTCGGGCTTTTGTACAGTAGCTTAATACGTGGATACATGTGCAGTGCAAGGACGATTAGAGCATTACGAATTGGCATCAAAATTGTCATTGTTGCGGCTTCCCTTGGCACAGTAACAGAGGGACACATGCCGACAGTGGTACCAACGATATCACCATGGACATATCATGTGTGGAGGCTCTGAGAGGAATGAGCTTCGACCGTTGCTTTCATCATCGTCGTATGTGAGCAGGACGTGAAGATCTTGAGTGTCTCCGGTTCGCATAGCCTATAATTTGATCGGCAGTTATTATGAACTATAGCCAGTTGGTATCCTGCCTCCTATCATAGAGTTCTTCGCGATATTATCGTTCAACAAAATAAAATGGCCTGTCAGTAGTCCAACAATCAGTTTCATTTCTCTCCTGTTCAAGCCCAAGGTTGAGAGACTTCTCTTAGACCATGGCTTCGACATCAACACCTTGCCGTGTTTTTGCTTTTGGACCTTAGCTCAATATTCTACATGCCGTCTCCTTGTCCAGACTCGTAGTTTTATTTTTATCATCACCTTGCTGATTGTCAGGACAGTTTCCGGGCCAATAAATGATATCATCGCCCCTATCCTGGCCAACCTATCGGCTTGCTCCTTACCACTAATCCCTGAGTAACCAGGGACCCACAACAGGTTGGGGACAAACAGCAGTCCCATGGCATCAAATGTAGGCCACTCAAGGTAATGGAAAGTGCCACATAAACACCGATGAGGTGCTGCTGAATAAGTTCGGATGAAGTTGTGTCTTGAACTTCATTGCGTTGTGGAATTATAATTTTAATCCTTGCGCTATTACAGTATTTCAACAGCTTACGGATTATTTTATCAGATAAATAGCACGCGATTCCATATCAATTTTTGTCTAAAACGGTTTAAGTAGATTTTTCCATCATCCGTCTACGTACCCAGGCGAATGCCTATTGTTTCTCTTCAGTAACACATCTTAAGAATCGAGTGTGTAAGAGGTATGTGAACGTCGGACCACATGGACGCAGATTGAGAGAAAGGTTCTGAATTCGAATGGCACAAAATCACACAAACTTATGAATACCTGTACATCTATTGCTTACTTTATTATCCAGTATGTGATTTACTTTTGAAGGTGTATCATTTCCGTCTGCAGAAAATTGTCTTTCATTACACAGTGTGTTGTTTCTAATGTGTATGTTGTTGTGTTGTGTTCTTCTGGCTAAGTGGTGTGCTTTAATTGTGTATACATGTGCAGTTCATTAAACCATATGTTTTGTAGGCACAAATACCTACAGTTACACATCAAATTACACCACACACGCAAAGTGAGAACACATCACAGGCAGATGACATACACTCCTGGAAATGGAAAAAAGAACACATTGACACCGGTGTGTCAGACCCACCATACTTGCTCCGGACACTGCGAGAGGGCTGTACAAGCAATGATCACACGCACGGCACAGCGGACACACCAGGAACCGCGGTGTTGGCCGTCGAATGGCGCTAGCTGCGCAGCATTTGTGTACCGCCGCCGTCAGTGTCAGCCAGTTTGCCGTGGCATACGGAACTCCATCGCAGTCTTTAACACTGGTAGCATGCCGCGACAGCGTGGACGTGAACCGTATGTGCAGTTGACGGACTTTGAGCGAGGGCGTATAGTGGGCATGCGGGAGGCCAGGTGGACGTACCGCCGAATTGCTCAACACGTGGGGCGTGAGGTCTCCACAGTACATCGATGTTGTCGCCAGTGGTCGGCGGAAGGTGCACGTGCCCGTCGACCTGGGACCGGACCACAGCGACGTACGGATGCACGCCAAGACCGTAGGATCCTACGCAGTGCCATAGGGGACCGCACCGCCACTTCCCAGCAAATTAGGGACACTGTTGCTCCTGGGGTATCGGCGAGGACCATTCGCAACCGTCTCCATGAAGCTGGGCTACGGTCCCGCACACCGTTAGGCCGTCTTCCGCTCACGCCCCAACATCGTGCAGCCCGCCTCCAGTGGTGTCGCGACAGGCGTGAATGGAGGGACGAATGGAGACGTGTCGTCTTCAGCGATGAGAGTCGCTTCTGCCTTGGTGCCAATGATGGTCGTATGCGTGTTTGGCACCGTGCAGGTGAGAGCCACAATCAGGACTGCATACGACCGAGGCACACAGGGCCAACACCCGGCATCATGGTGTGGGGAGCGATCTCCTACACTGGCCGTACACCACTGGTGATCGTCGAGGGGACACTGAATAGTGCACGGTACATCCAAACCGTCATCGAACCCATCGTTCTACCATTCCTAGACCGGCAAGGGAACTTGCTGTTCCAACAGGACAATGCACGTCCGCATGTATCCCGTGCCACCCAACGTGCTCTAGAAGGTGTAAGTCAACTACCCTGGCCAGCAAGATCTCCGGATCTGTCCCCCATTGAGCATGTTTGGGACTGGATGAAGCGTCGTCTCACGCGGTCTGCACGTCCAGCACGAACGCTGGTCCAACTGAGGCGCCAGGTGGAAATGGCATGGCAAGCCGTTCCACAGGACTACATCCAACATCTCTACGATCGTCTCCATGGGAGAATAGCAGCCTGCATTGCTGCGAAAGGTGGATATACACTGTACTAGTGCCGACATTGTGCATGCTCTGTTGCCTGTGTCTATGTGCCTGTGGTTCTGTAAGTGTGATCATGTGATGTATCTGACCCCAGGAATGTGTCAATAAAGTTTCCCCTTCCTGGGACAATGAATTCACGGTGTTCTTATTTCAATTTCCAGGAGTGTAGTTTTTCTTTTATGGAAATATTATTTAAAGTTGTAATGCCCGCAATATGAAACACGTAAAGAGCATTGTGAAGCACCGTACTAGCTCGTATGTTAACAAAACACCTGTGCTTCTTTTTGCGTTGCAGCTTCATTGAAATTAATACGGCTTTAACGTCAGGGTTTGCATAGAGAAATATTATGGCGTGGCATGTTTATCACTGATCATTTCGGATTAAGTTAATTTCTATGAACTTACGTAGTTGAGATAAAAGATATTAATTACCCGGCAACAACGAATTTAATGAAAACTGCTATTAATCTCCTCAAATAAATTAAAATGACACTGAAGTTAAATAATATAATTAAAATGCAAACTATGTAAGTTATTACTGCAGCTCTGTGCCGCTTAATATTGACAATATTCAAATAAGACTTTGCGACCGTGTAAATGGCCGACAGCAAACAATCGCAACCTCGCGCTGTATGGCGCGTTCTGAAATAATGAAAAAATATGTTATTGGTCTCCTAACTTGTAGGGATATTAAAGATACATAAACAAAGGATTTAACAGCAGATAAACACATACATGCAACCAAACTGCAACGTAAGTACACGTACAATGCCTCTCATGTCTGTTCTCATCCAAGTTCAAAACCAGAGTATGTAATTATACAAAATCATTCGACTGTTCCACAGTTATTAATATTTTTAACATAGAACAAATAATTATATACAATTATATTGAATGATAAATGTTGTTTCCGTAAATTTTTACAACAATTATAAAACTCCTAATTCATTGCACTTTTCCTAGTTCCGTATGAATAAACATTGTTCCCTCCAGGGCAACCAGTACAACAGGGAAATCGGAAGGAGCAGTTACGAAATTTTCTGCGAAGTTGAGTCTCTACATCGGACAAGCCAGAGCAGCAGCTTTTCTGTATAGATTGCCATTATCATACGGTTCCAAAACAATGCAACATATTCTGCCTTTTGCGAGCGTCCAACTCCAATAGTGTGCTGCACGTTGGAGGATAAATCGTTTCAAGGTTCTCATATTATGGTACTCATATATGGCACTCGTTGACATCTTCTAGTAGCATTAACATACATGACCCAAGCCGGAGCCGAAAAAGGATACAATCACTTACCACACCAATTCATCTTTGCTATTTATAATTTCAAGTTCAACTGCCATATTTTAAATGGGAGAAAGTATCAGCTGACCTGATTTAGAATACTGCAGTCACAGAGTACTGCTATCGCAGTACGTTGTGGGCTACAAATATACAGTGAAAGAGAAAAAGACAGGAGCGAAAGACAGAAGCTACAGATTTTATTTTTTATTCAGTAATAACTTAGAGTTAGCTGCTTCGTTCATGTAGACTGTATACTTGCACAGCTTTTTTTTTTTTAGAATTGCAACATCTAAACATTTCATAAATGTGTGGTCTCTTTCAAACGTACTTCTGACAGATCTAGCGATTCTGGTAGCTGGAGTAGGAGGCTTTTTTTTAACACTGTCTAGAGGTTTTTTGGTGATACAAACTTCCATCCCCTAAAACATATCCCTTTAGAAGTTCAAATGGCTATGAACACTATGGGACTTACCATCTGAAGTCATCAGTCCCCTAGAACTTAAAACTATTGAAACCTAACTAACCTAAGGACATCACACACATCCATGCCCGAGGCAGGATTCGAACCTGCGACCGTAGCGGTCGCGCGGTTCCAGACTGAAGCGCCTAGAACCACTCGGCCACTCCACCGGCTCTTTAGAAGTCAAACAGCAATTTTCATACTTTTAATTTTAAAGATGTTTTAATGTAACGAAATATTTCGATTAAAATTTTCATTCCCTATTTCATCACCTTAGGTGTTGGATTTCTAAAAGGACTGGAAACATATTTTCTTTTATTTGTAACCGACAAGCCAAATACAAATTTTCTTATATTTAAAGATGCTTCCATAACTAAACACTTGTATAAGAAGTTTCATCCCATATTTCATCCCTTCACAGGTCAGATCTCCAAAAACACTGAAAAACGTTTTCCATTTTTTAAAATTTTTAGCCGAGAATTCAGTTTTCAATAAAGTATCTTTAAAAATGGTTTAGTGATTCTTTAATTATGATTTATTTTCAAAATTAATTTTACGTAATACTTTACACCCTTTTAATTTGAATTTCCAAAAATTCTGAAGGACGTATTTTTTTATTTCTGACTGAGATGCCAAAAAACAATTTATTAGTTCTTGCTTCAAAGTTGCCTTAATAGCGCTGTATTTCCAAAAAATCATTTCATCCTCTATTGCATCTGCTTAGGAGAGGAATTTTAAAAAATCCTTTCTTAAACGATACCTACGAATTAAGGTCAACACCCTCTTCAAATTTCAAGTTCTATTCTGAGCAATGATTTGTCTGTCTCTTAGGACATTTCTTTTATTTATAAAGGTTTTAGATCATTTGCAGTGTTGGTCAAAACTAAAAGAAAACCTCCTATAGTAATACGTCCGGAAACCAGCGCCTGTTGAGATATGGCACAGTGTCCTCTCGTTATCATATGGGACGCGGTGCTGCAAGTGGTTAACACGCATCCTGACAGCCTTCGCTACCGCTCTGCAGAAGCGCTGCTTAGTCGCTGCTGAAATGCCAGTTACTCTCTGTGTTTTGTAACAGTCTTGAAAATGGGGATTTGTGTTAGCAATGGCTTCTATTTCAAAATGTATTTAACTTGTAAAAGGCATCTTATAATAC
The DNA here is from genome assembly GCF_021461385.2 of Schistocerca piceifrons. NCBI lineage: Eukaryota > Metazoa > Arthropoda > Insecta > Orthoptera > Acrididae > Schistocerca > Schistocerca piceifrons. Next base: position 13,936,781 of record NC_060143.1, read on the forward strand.
TTCTACTTAATCTGATGTCACTAACTATTGGTTTGTAGTTCAGTAATAATGTAACACACTAGTAAATGTATTATTGACAAGATTTTTTCGATAGAAACAATTTTAAATTTCAATAGAATATTTGTTATTAGGCACATGACCATGTTGCACTGTTGAACTCACATTTGGAAAAGCTGTATTTTTCTAAAGCAACGTTTGTAATTTAGAAAAGAGACCGCAGCACAAAAAGAGTGAAGCTATGGTCTAAAAACGGAATAAGAATATAAATTAAATTCTTGTTATTGAAATTGCTTGAGGTCAAGGACAAGGTAGTGTCAAAGGTACGACACTCTCTACTACCAAGTGCTGATATGAAAGTAAATAGGAATTTTCTCAGCGTGCAGAGACAGCAATATATGGCAGGGAAATTTGGCCCATAGGTAATCCAGAGAACAAGGAAATGGAAGGATTTGAAATGTGGTGTGATAGAAGAATATAAAAACTGGCAGATGAACTACTGCGAAAGAACAGACACCATGTATTCATGCAGTTGATTCACCATGATGGGCAATGAATACATCACCTTCAGTGAGGATGCCAATTACATCCCTTCAAGGACATGGATAGGGACCGCAGACAGGTGGCGCTGGGTGGCATTGTGGATCGGTAGAGAGGCGTGCGGAATAATCCTCGAAATTGCGATGTACACTGTGTCCGGGTGGCCAAGTATACAAGAGATCCTGGCTTCAAATCCCTGTCTGGCAGACATTTTTACTCGACAACACTGGTTCCGCATAAAGTCCGTGTGCTACGGACATCAATTGTTACATCTCTTTCCTTTCTTTCCCCATCCCCCCACCCCCACCGTCAAATTACACAACAAAACGAATTTCCTTTCCTGTCGAGTATCACTTTTAGGAGTGAAATATAACCTCAAACGATGACATGTAACAAATGTTGCTCATATAAAAGGTGATATTGAAAACCGTATAATCTAAATTTGCAATAAAGTGAAATTTTGCGAAACACACCAACACCGTTAATTTATTTCAAGTGATTACTTTTGTTTCAATATAAGTTAAAGATGCTTTCAAGCTACATTCATCCAGGTGTAATAAAGCTGGTTTCTGAAACACCATTTTTGGAAAATAAGCTGTACGCAATGTGCTGTCAGTGTATTTTCAACATACCTAATTAAAGTACATATACATCCATTATTTGTCTACCTATTTGTTTTATACATATTTGTTTTATGTTTTAAATTATTTTACGTTTCACATTCTTTTTTTGTTTTTTATTTACTATTTAACATACATGTATTTTGATAGTTTAAAAAATTAAAAACTCATTATTACGACAAAAATTAGTAAAATAAAAATAATCTGTTAATAAATGCTTAAAATACAACGTTCTCTTGCACCAGCCACGTAAAATGAACGAAATTTTTTCGCATAATGTACATGACAGGGAATACAATATACAACAAAATTTAGCCAGATTTCAAATTCTCACAGGTCATCCTCTAAATGTCTTCATTTCTATCAGACGTATTTCAGTAATCTGGTACGACGTGGTGAAAGGAACTGATTAGGTATTAGTGACTGCAGCTTAATTATATTGTTTCTGAAGCGGATATCGACATCAAAATCATTCTACAGAACTAGTTCCGTTATTCTTGTCGCAAGATCTTCCAGCATTCGAAAGACGTATACGTACCACGTCTGTACATGTGCCATCGAATCATTTGAGATCTCCAGTTGACCAAGTTTCTTGTCCTTGGAAATGACGGGCGAAATTGATTTCTCATACCGACCACTCGCCTATTCACAGTTGCAATGGATACTAATGGCGCGTTAGGACGGAGAATTCTACAATCCGTTTCTGACGTCCTAAATGTCCTTATGACAGCATCAAAATTTAACAAACAAACTTCTGGTCCAGGTGAAAAGGTTTTTGAAATATATTTTCTTCGCCAGTGTGGAAGAAAAGTACATATTATTGTTAGATTCTTAGGGCTGTCATTGTCAAAGAATTGTATAGAGCATTGTACCTGAGACCAAGATACTTGTTCATCTGGTGGTCTCAAAATGGGCTCTATAGCACAGGAACAGACGTAATATGTATATGGGTTTCGATTTTGGAAGAACAATGTGATAAATTTCAGATGTCTTCAATGATTTTGATATGAATCTCCAGGTGAGAAACAATATAATTAAACTGCAGCCACTAGTACATAATCAATTCTTTTCGCCACAGCTTACCAACGTACTGAAATATGACTGATACAAATCAGGATATTTAGAAGATCACCCATGACATTTTGAAATCCTGCTGAGTTTTATTTTCTATTGTGTTTATCGTGTGTATTATGTGAAGAAATTTCATTCATTTTAAGTGCCTGGTGTAAGAACACGTTATCTTTCAAGCGCATATTTACAGATCATCATTGCTGTAATGATTCTGTACCATAATAATGAGTTATTATTTTCAGTTAGCAAATACACGTATGTGAAATAGCAACCTAAAAAAAATGGATGTAAAATTTTAAATCATAATTCAAAACACAAAACAAATGCAAGTAAAACATATAAGAAGATTAATAATGAACATTTACATATTCTAATTATTTATGCTGATAATAGTTTGGCACCTTATAGTCCACAGACTGTTTTTCCAAAAGTGGTATTTCAGAAACCAGCTTTATTACACATTGATGTATGTGGTTAGAAAGCATCTTTCATTTACGTTGTAACAATAAGTTTCGGGCTATAAAATTGTATACCTGCTGTGGGGAATTTTGTTAAATTTCAAATTATTGCAAAATTAGATTATACAGCTTTCAAGAATGTTAATTATACATCAACTTGTATGTGAGAAACATTTTTATAAAAGTCATCGATTCGAAGATATTGTTTCAAATCCTAACTTGCCAAATTACCTCTTGGGGAGTATTTCATACCTTAAAAGAAAAACTGGTCAGGAACAAAGAAGTACATATTGTACACTACTGGCAATTAAAATTGCTAAACCAAGAAGAAATGCAAATGATAAACGGGTATTCACTGGACAATATATTATACTGAAAGTGACATGTGATTACATTTTCAAGCAATTTTGGTGCATAGATCCTGAGAAATCAGTACCCAGAACAACCTCCTGTGGCGGTAATAACGGCCTTGATACGTCTGGGCATTGAGTCAAACAGAGCTTGGATGGCGTGTACAGTACAGCTGCCCATGCAGCTTCAACACGATACCACAGTTCATCAATAGTAGTGACTGGCGTATTGTGACGGGCCACTTGCTCGGCCACCATTGACCAGATGTTTTCAATTGATGAGAGATCTAGAGAATGTGCAGGCCAGGGCAGCAGTCGAACATTTTCTGTATCCAGAAAGGCCCGTACAGGACCTGCGACATGCGTTCGTGCATTATCCTGCTGAAATGTAAGGTTTCGCAGGGATCGAAAGAAGGGTAGAGCCACTGGTCGAAACACATGTCAAATGTAACGTCCACTGTCAATGCGAACAAGAGGTGACCGAGACGTGTAACCAATGGTACCTTATACCATCACGCCGGGTGATACGCCAGTATGGCGATGACGAATACACGCTTCCAATGTGCGTTCACCGCGATGTAGCCAAACACGGATGTGACCATCATGTTGCTGTAAACAGAACCTGGATTCATCCAAAAAAATGACGTCTTGCCATTCGTGCACCCAGGTTCGTCGTTCAGTAAACCATCGCAGCTGCTCCTATCCGTGATGCAGCGTCAAGGGTAACTGCAGCCATGGTCTCTGAGCTGATACTCCGTGCTGCTGAAAACGTCGTCGAACTGTTCGTGCAGATGGTTGTTATCTTGCAAACGTCCCCATCCGTTGACTCAGGGATCGAGACGTGGCTGCACGATCCGTTTCAGCCATGTGGATAAGATACCTGTCATCTCGACTGCTTGTGATACGAGGCCGTTGGGATCCAGCACGGCGTTCCGTATTACCCTCCTGAACCCACCGATTCCATATTCTGTTAACAGTCATTAGATCTCGACCAACGCGAGCAGCAACGTCGCGATACGATAAACCGCAATCGCGATAGGCTACAATCCGACCTTTATCAAAGTCGGAAACGTGATGGTACGCATTTCTGCTCCTTACACGGGGCATCACAACAACGTTTCACCAGGCAACGCCGGTCAACTGCTGTTTGTGTATGAGAAATCGGCTGGAAACTTTCGTCATGTAAGCACGTTGTAGGTGTCGCCACCGGCGCCAACCTTGTGTGAATGATCTGAAAAGCTAATCATTTGCATATCACAGCATGTTATTCCTGTCGGTTAAATTTCGCGTCTGTAGCACGTCAGCTTTGTGGTGTAGCAATTTTAATGTGAGTTTATTGAATCTTGGGAGTGTTTCCTTGTAAGCTTTAATCGTGACATGATGCCTTCTTCTCGTGCTTCAGTGGGGGTGCGCACATGGTCTGCCGAAATTTTGTTACTTTTAATTTCTATTTCTGTTTTATGCTCCCGGAAAGTTATTTTTGCTGCCACTTATCTCTTACTATTTTCATCTGGGCGGTTAAGACCTTGCTGTAATGCATCCAAACCACCCCATCAGCCATCCACCACCATTTCTTCTTCAATGTCCTCGTCTGTCACTAGTTTCTGGGCACAAAACTAGTTGCATGAGTTTGAGGATTGTGGCTGATGCCATCATAAAGGCAGTAGCGTAAGTTTTGGCATAGAAACTCCACACAACACCTAATAACAACTGCCAAGCACCACACACAGGTTAACGAAACGAAATGTGTGGTAAAAAAATTGAAGGAGCAAATTATAATTGCGTTAGGGAATTCCTCCACCGCGGGAGCAGTAAATCAGTAGGTCCTGCTCGATTACTTCTCCCGCTGCCGTGAGCAGCAGCGTGCAGCTCTTCCATCCACCATCTCATAGCTTGAGTGTCCAAGGCGGGTGGCTGCAAGCACGCCTGTACCACAACCCTGACGGGTGGCGTCTTCATGGAAATGCCCCCACCCATCCCCTCTGGTACTACCAGATCAATACAACCTGCGGGCGACTCTTTGACATTTGGTCAAGGTGCCCTGTAACCTCTCGCGATCACCTCAAGGGCCTGCCAGGAAAGATCTACTTGGATGCCAATGAATGTCACCCATTGCCATCTGAAGTGGAAATGCAAAGTCACTTTTCATGCTCATTGTGGTTCCTAGAGCACGTGCGGAGTGCAGATATGGATGAAACGCAAGTACAGATCATTCGAAGGAAAGGGGGGGGAGGGGAGTGAGAGGGACGAAGGAACACTGTTAGGATGAAGACGCGCATACACATCCCCTCGCACCCAACTGTCAACCTCGCCTTCCCCCAGCGTGCTCTGCATAGTAGACGTGGCTTTGACAACCGTGTATTAGCGATCAGGTGTATTGAATGCAGGAGTAATGCTGCACCTTACTCACCCAGGTTAGTTACAAGCTGTGGCTGGTAAGGCTCAGATATAGGAGCCCCATCAGGCTTATCTCCGATGGGCCAATGTCCCGTTGAGGGACTCAATAAACCTACTTGCACTAATCAATGTAGCCCCGTTAACAGGACGGATTACTGTGTCACGACATGGGCAAGGTACAGGGACTACAGAAAAAGGCTTAATGACCCTCGGGAAGTTACCACCTGAAACGTTAGGAAAAAATAGATTTTGATGAATTAACAGAAACTAATAAGAAGAAAACTTCTGGAACTAAATACATAGAAAATAGGAATATAAAACACTGAATTACGAATGTGCAAACGAATGCATTGTGCTAGTAGGTATTAGCGCCCAAAAGAATTCCCAAGAATGATAGCAGCTTATGCCCCAGATAAAGGAAAAATTTTTCGGTCCGAGAATCTTTACAAAGCATTACAAAGAAATGTGAATGTATGCTTTCCCGGCGTATACAGCTGGCGAAGAGATCTCGGGCTTCCAGCCGGGTGGCGGTGTCTTCAAACTGCGACGTTTCGACGAGTGACATTCTCATCATCTTCTGGCGATGACACCACTTCGCCAGAAGATGATGAGTATGTCACTCGTCGAAACGTCGCAGTTTGAAGACACCGCCACCCGGCTGGAAGCCCGAGAACTCTTCGCCAGCATTACAAAGAAATTTAATAGGTACGAAATCGAATTTTACTCTCGGGAGATCTCAGTGTCAGGAATGAAAATTTACACCCGAGAAAAACATATGTAATATAAACGGCAAAATACTACAAGATTTTGCTACATGTAACCTTTAAAAAATTACCAATAGCTCCTTTAGAAAGAAAGACATACATAAATTTAACTGCCGGCCGTGGTGGTCGAGCGGTTCTAGGTGCTCAGTCCGGAACTGCGCGACTGCTACGGTCGCAGGTTCGAATCCTGCCTCGGGCGTGGATATCTGTGATTTCCTTAGGTTAGTTAGGTTTAGGTAGTTCTAAGTTCTAGGGGACTGATGACCACAGCTGTTAAGTCCCATAGTGCTCAGAGCGATTTGAACCATTTTAATAAAAATTTAACTCGAAAACTACGGAGAGAGAGAGACAGGGTGAGAGAGAGAAAGAGACATAATAAATGAGGGATTTCCTGGCCAGATGAGAGATACCAAAGTTCATCAAGGAGTGAATATTCCATGGAACTACTTCTTGTTGATGTCAGAATTGACATCTACGCAAATCGGAGAAACTCTGAGAAACTAATTAAGAAACAAATGGATGAATACGTTTTAATGAGTACCTTTTAGAGGATAACAGCAAAATAGATCTCTACCATAGTCGGGTGAGGAAAATTTTAATGTGACTGTACGCGGCAACTGTAGAATGGAGTCCTCGTGAGAAATAAGTGAAATACAGCCAATCATCTGTAGAAGTGGAATGTCTTTTCAAACCCCTTGACCAAAGTTTTGACGTCGATAAAAACGTCTTCATAAAGATCAATCGTCACACCTACCATGGTTCAGATTATATGCGTGTTAAAATATAGATATACAGAAAAGTGAAAAGCAAATCTCCATAATATTACGAATTATTTACAGTTACTTGTTACACAAGGCTGTATATGTACGTTAAAGTCCAGTCATAAGGCGCTAATAAAAGAAACAACTCACCATTGCCAGTAGACCGTACAAATCATGCTGAGCGTCATTAAACCATATTTCACAAATGTAACCAGTGACCGATGTCTATCGGGTCAAGGAAAGTTTCGGACGAGAGAGAGCAGTACTTGTACGGGCGGGTTGAGTGCGCAAGAGTGAAAACAATAGCACGAAAACGGCTTAGTTAAGACATAAAGTTGTAACCTAGAAACAACGGATTTAGTGACCATATGATAATATTATTAAATTCACGTGTTGTCTACTAGCAATGACTTCTTTTTCTAAAATATTACTACATTCACGTGCATTTTCGGTCTGTTAATAAAGGTACAGGGAATACACTTGCTGTCTCCCAAAAAACTGAAGATGTAGCTAAACCATTAGCATTATTCGAGTAAATTGGCGTGTCAGAAATTGATACTGACTGAACCCCAAAATTACAAGAAGTAACATAGATTACTTAGGTAGAAAGAAATGTTATAAAAGAATTTTAAAAGCAGTGGCTAATAATCATGAATCGAAATCCGCCTGTGTTAAGAAGCCAGTTTAGGTTACATGAGGATGATCAATCCATCTACTTTTTAATGGGATACGTAGTGCTCATCACAAAGCCGTTAGATTTCTACACAGTAATATCAAAGAAGAATTTTTTCGAAAACAATTACGATAAAAAAGGTGCAGATTTTATAAGTAAATTAAAAGCGGTAGAAACTTCCTATCTCAGCTTGTGTCTTTTGACATAAAATGTCAGTACACAAAATTTCCTGTAGACTTAACTCTTAAAATTTTTGAAAATAGTTGTCAACCTTATAACAAATTAAGAGAACTACAAATGTCTGAAGCCATGAATTTATTGCAGACAGTTTTGAAGTACAATCACCTCCAATTCAATGGTAAAATGCAACATCAACCTTTAGCCTAGGAATGGGATGCCCATCAGCCTGAATTTCGGCAAATATATTCGTAAATGCAGTGGAAGAAACTTCCTTTTTTCCAAAATAGCTCTGACGTAAAGAGTAAGACTCTTTCTTTATGCCCGCTGTGTACATGTTTTACTCATAGTGTTCGATGGTACTGGCCATGATTTGCAGCAAATGTTCCACGTGTTTATCAGTTTCCCTGAGAGAATCAAATTTACAACAGAAATACAAATCGGAAAATAATTTCTTAGATTTGAAACTAATTTTGAAAAATGACAAAATTGATTTTGAGAACTTTTGCAAACCCATCCCCGCATATAATATAATTTCAGCAGATTCATACCACCTACAAACCCACAACCCGCATTTACTCCTTTCACGACAACCCCCCTCTCCCTCCACCTTGGTTTTAGTTACAAACGATGTACTGTACTTTAAGCTATTTTACCGTTTATGTAACCCATAGGTTAATTTTTTTGAGGAGGGGAGACAATAAAATAATAAAATTTCATATGATGTGATCATTAGATACCTTGTTTCAAAGTTACAGTTTTAATATTTTAACTCTTTCGAACCATTTTAGAGCTATTATTTTTCACTCACTCTTGCGCGCACACCTCCCGCATACAAATACTGCCCTCTCTCGTTCGAAACTTTCCTTCACCTATGAAATATCGGTCCGACGTCAGTTCCCTAGTTACATTTGTGAAGTACTGTCTAATTTCATTTGTACGTTTTTACTAATATTGAGGTGAATCACATCTTTTATTGGTGCCTTATAGCTACACTTTCTACGGTCCTCCACGATATATTGTAACCTGTGCGTGAAAATAATTCGTTGTTTGGTACAGAGATATTTTTCACTTTTCTTTATATCTATATTTTAACATGTCAATGACATTAACTATTGTAGCCGTAACCACTGATCATTCTGAAGCAGACGCTTTTATAGATGTTAAAACCTTTTTTCACGGGGTTTGAATACACCTTCAATTTTTGCAACTGAAATACGCTTTATCCTCATGAGTAACGACAAAATCAAATATGGAACCGGTTGTAGAATTGGAAGAAGAATGGAAAAACTTAACAGCAGCTGCAACAAACATATATAGTGAGATCCTGCGGGAGAAAAGGAAATACAGGAAACCTACACTGACGTCACAAGAGAGGCATTATGCATCACGGAGAGATGTAGTATTGAAATTTCGGGACAGCACTTTCCAGGAGGAGTCAGACAACATATTACTTCCCGCCACATACATCGCGTGTATTGACCACGAGGAGAAAATTTGAGAAGTTTGAGTCAATATAGAGGTTTACCGACAATCATTCTTCCCACACACCATTCGCGAGTGGAACAGGGTTGGAGGGATCAGATAGTAGTACTGAAAGTACCCTCAGCCACCTACGATTAGGTGTCCTGCGGAGTATGTCGTTGATGTAGATGTAGATGAGGTGACAAGACTCATGAGCATACCCCCTGATTTGTAGGACCTTCTTTTGCCCCGCGTCGCGCAGCAATGCGACGTGCCGTGCTCTCAAGAAGTCGTTGGAAGGAATATTGAGCCGTGCTGCTCCTATAGCCGTGCATAATTTCGAAAGTGTTGCCATTGTGGGAATTTGTGCTCGAACTGACCTATCGATTACGTCCCTGGAATGTTAGATGGGATTGGTTCGAGCAAACCGAGTGGCCCGATCATTAGCTATTGATACTGTGGGTTTCAGAATATTGAACTTCATAACGATTTCCGAAATGGAATTCTGCATGCGTCCAACTCCGCCTCTCATTCCGCGTTCAGAGTCTGTTAGTTGCCATCGTGCGGCCATAATCGCATGGGAAACCTTTTCATGGGAATCACCTGAGTGCAAATGACTGCTCTTTTATACCCAGTTTACGTCACCTGTACATGCGCATATCGCTGTATCCCAATTTTTGTTTTCACCTCAGTATGAAGGAGTAAGAATTTTACACAAGAAATTGAAACAGTGTTTCTTTTTTTTTTTTAAAAAAAAAACGTGCTCAAAACTTAAGCCGCAAATGAAAACTGTAAAGGGAAAAGAAATAATCCTAAATACATAACTCGGACAGGGTGATAGTCGAGCTCCTAGCGCCCTAACTGAGAGAAAACCCTGACAAAATAATCAAGCAGATCAGGGGATCTCCAGATGTCAGCCTCTTCTGCAGAAAAGCGGAGAGTATTCACAAGCCTCAATGGAATACTCCGTGAACAGAAACCCTGGAAGGATCATCTAAAAACAACGGATCATCTAATGACGACCACACTACGCACAAGGAGAAACACTTAGATATTAAACACAAATCGAACCTTCGTACCTATTAAGTGAGTGGCATTAATCAAAAAGAGAATGATGTAACACTGATACTAAGGAAAAAGGATCTTAAATGAATTCAGGACGTACGAAACTATCTCATGACATCTGGTGGGGCGGACGTGGAGACTACAGCACAGGCAGGTTTGATACACTTGATGGATACTAAACGGAAGGAAAAATTCGTGTTCTATAACCATTTAAATGGCAGGATTATATCAGTAATAATTTTAACTCGAGAGATGTGTTTTCACTTTGAGCATTAGAAGAAGGTTGCAACAAACAGAAATATTCTATGACACATTTTACAAACAGCTGATCAACAATGACTACCTCGACAAAAGTGGAGATTTATATGCTAGAGCTGGCAATATACCGACGCTAAACGGAGTTGGAACATTGAGGGAACGTTGTAAGAACGTTTACGCTAGAGAATTCAGAGATTTTGTAAATTTCAATCAACTGAAAATAACTAACGTCTTTAACAGGAAAAAAGATATCAGTGTTACACATGGGGGCAAGAGGATTCACATCGCTAATCGACATTTCGTTGTAAACCAGAAAATATCACCTCCACGTGTGTACTGTGGATGTGATATTTCATGCCTGTTTCAAGAAACAGTGTGTGAAACAAATGGAGGAAGGCAAAAACATATAATCAAAAGAAAACAAATTACAAAACCTTTTTTATTGGAAGAGGGCAGTGTCAGGAGGACTTATTACACTGAAGTGCCAACGAAACTGGTATAGACATGCCTATCTAAATACAAGAGATATGTAAACAGCAGAATACGTCACTGCGGTCGGAAACGACTGTATAGCATAACAAGCGTCTGGCGCAGTTGTTAGGTCAGTTACTGCTAATACCATGGCAGGTTATAAGGATGGAAGTGAGTTTGAACGTGGTGGTATAGTCGGCGCACGAGCGATGGGACGGGAAATGGAGCAGTCTTCTTGGATACAAAGAACAGTTTTCCACTGTGCTTACGGGGCGGCGGATAGAAATGTTCTCGCTGCTCACTGGTTGTACGTTGAACGGTTTCTGAATCGTCGAGTGTCAGATCCATGTACCTTCACTGCAGTGCACAGATCCCTAAGACAGTTACATGCACTTGAGGTAAATTGTCCACAGACAACGTATCGTAACACTGCATGTGCATTTAAGGCGTGCTTCGAAACGTGATGCACTCATTTTGTGATAGAGGTGCGGAGACCGTACAGACGCGGTGGTCAAGCCAGAGTGCGTACTCCAAGATCTGAAGAGGATGGTTCAAATGGCTCTATGCACTATGGGACTTAACATCTGAGGTCATCAGACCCCTAGACTTAGAACTACTTAAACCTTACTAACCTGACAGACTTCCATGCCCGAGGCAGGATTCGAACCTACGACCGTAGCAGCACCGCGGTCCCAGACTGAAGCGCCTAGAACCACTCGGTCACAACGGCCGGCTCTGAAGGGGAGGGGTTAACATCGCTGCAAAACATACCCTCCACAATCTCGCACAGTGTTGCTTCAGAAATGGGTGTACGTCATTCCACAGGCTGGTGTGTGTGGAATGACGAAGATCTGCAACCCCACAGTCTGCAGAAAGATCAAGCCCTTAACCCGGATGATTTTCCGCGCCACATTGACTTCTGCCAGAGTTCTTGCAGAAGTGTACTATTCAACCAGATATCCAAAACTTTGTAGTTTTTAAGCACGAGGCATCCTTTACAATTGAAGGTGTGTTCAACAAGCACAATCAGTACGTGCGGGCAGGATAAAATCCCTTACCGCCTTTGTTCATGTTCATCAAGAGCGCTTCGCCGTCAACGCCTGGTTTGGTACGAGATAATTTGATTGGTGCATACAGGCTCCTCGGACGACTGAGCTCAAAAAGATACTTAATATTCTTAAGGAAAGCACTAACAGAATTATTGGAACATGTCCCATTCAACGCGCAACAGCACATGTGATACCAGTTTCGCTGTTCGAAATCATGTGTATAACGTCGTTGGTGAGATCTTGGTGGGGCACGTTTCCGAACTTGTCACCCCTTGATTTTTCGTCTGAGAATACCTGAAACCTGTTGTTTACGACACCTCTACCGAGACGGATGAACAGCCGACAGTGCGAATTTGGCAGCCTCTGGTGCAAACCCAACTTTCCCAGCGGCGCTTAAAATGAGGCGGCAATCGCTCAGACGTCGTTGCACTGCTTGCACTCAAGCAGGACGTCGTAATATCGAACAGTTCTACCAACTATTTGCAAATAAAGGCCATGAAACTTCAACCCACCCTGTCTTTTGGCTGGATGTCGCAACATTTTTGCAGTATTTTCGGGCACTGGTGAAAGTAGATGTGTAATTAAGGATGTTGAACGTGATATCAGCACAGTAATGACAGTGCAAGTGATTAAGAAGTTTAACATTTTTTTTAAGCTGCAAAATTCGTTGAACAGTTCGTTAGCAATGTAGGGACCTTAGGAGACAGTTAAATTTTATACCTATTACTGCACTTCCAAGAAAACGCTGAACTTCGTGACATTAGCGACAGGGATCTATTAACCTTGATTTCAACTATGGTTGAAAGGGGATTGTTGTAGTTTCTTAAGGGTGGTAAGTCAAGTACTAGAGAAAGTGTAGCAACAGGTTGTCTGTGATACGATACCCGGACATTCCATACAGGAATTAGTCCACCCACATTATGTGACGGATCTGGAAGTTGATGAGTCATTGGGTGATAATGTTCGCCGAGAGGAAAGCCGTGTTAGTGCCCTTCGATTAAATTATGTGGAAATTAGGGTTAGCCAAATTTTGGAGGATATGAGACCACAAGATATGCGAACAGCTTTCTCGTGTTGAATGCCCCAATACCACCTACAATTAAACCAGTTAATCCGGTACATTCAAGCCGTGATGCATACAGACTAAAAGCCGAACGGTAATTGCCAAGCTGCACGACACTGTGCAGAAGTGAGATCAAATGTTATCAGTGTAATGAAAATTAACATATTCACACATACACTGTCCTTGTGTAGAAGTGAGATTAAATGTTACCAGTATAGTGAAAACTGACATATTCGCCGACTCTGTACGCAGACTAAAGCGATCAGTTGGAGTTGACAACTAACAAAAGGGCGGAGGTCGAAGATTATTAGTAGCCAATGTATTGCGGTAACAGCTGGCGACCTGCCTTTAATTTGTTTTCATATTGACCATGAACCTGTTTAGGAGCATCTAACCTCAGGAAGTGCAACTTCAGATATTGATGCTCATCGGTTGGAACTACATCAACAGCGTTGTAAGTCCCCTCCAATTCAGTCTGATGTAGGTCGGCATCTCGCAGCCAAAAATTCCTATGTTGGAGTAACTAGCACTGTGGGTGTTACACTATGCATTAATAACTTTCCTTGGAAAGCTCGATTTAGGGCGGTGATTAATCTTACTACCAATGTAATACATGGTTCTGATATTATAGCTAAAATAGGTCTCTTGCCTAACTGATCTGTCGGTTATTTTGAATTCAAATTTTGTAGAGGTAAACAATGTGCTTGTGTGGACACAAAGGTGATAATTACCACGAATTCACACACACAACCGTGCGAAGGTTGTAAGAGGGCCGAGCAGATGTAATTTCGATGTATTGCTCACACGCTGCCTGCGATATGCAAGGTCTCTGACCAGAGAGCAGTGTTGACTGCAGTAGGAACTGTGTAGCTGTAGCAGTAAGTTGTCGCTAGTCTGGAGTCTGCTCTGGTCTGGTCTGGTGTATCGTGTTGGCTGGCCCGGTCGCGGTGCAGCGATGCCGGAGCCTGAGCATTATTGTATAAGGTAAAAAGCAGCCTCGCGCATATGTAGTAATGTTATCTCAAGTCCCATGTAAATGTTTTAAAAATCTTCTAATAATAATCTTTCTCAAAAAAAGTAACTTTTAACAACCATTCATTTCAATTTAAAGAATTTACTAATTTCTCCATTCCATGATCACCCCGATTATTGCAAAAAGAAAAATTAGTTGTTTCCTTTCATAAATGACAAATTTATCGGCCAGCATTGCACAGGGCTGTGTCAGAAAAGTTTATTGTAACAGCAGATATATATGCGTTATCCGGCGACTTCATTGAGGTAAGAATTTTTCTTTTTTTTATTCAGAATGATCTTTCAGGGCCCTGACGCAGCACTGCTGACGTCCAAAATTTACCAGGTTAAATTCACAGTCAATTACTGAAAAAGTTACAAGTGAACGACAATTTAATTGAGAGGTTAGTTACATTAAATTATCACCAGGTTACTGAATTTATTTTTTGTTGGCACGTTACACCGAATGTGAATGACATAATCACAATTTTTACTGTTGAGAAATTTAGGAATTTTTCTGTTTTGAGGTGACACTAAATGTGAATATATATATTTTGTGGGGAGGTTACAAGGTCAACGACATCGTGTCGGAATTTGTGATACACTTGACCAATTTCAATACCTGTCTAGTCAGAACAGAAAATTAAGTCATTATACTCCAAGTTTCCTGATGTGCTTACAGACAGGTTAGGTCTTATTCGACTTATGAAGTACAAAATTGAAGTTACTCATAATGCTACTTGTAGAAAACCACCCTGTTGGTTGCCCCCCCCCCCCCACATATAAAGCAATTCAAGCAGGCCGTGCAGAAAATGTTACAGTAGCGGGTAATTTGGCCATCATCAGCTCCTTATTCGGCAGCTATTTTTACCACAAGAAAGCCCCAGGGAGGAGTCAGGCTGATGGTTGATTATAGAGAACTCAACAAGAATATTATTCTACGTTTCTCTCCCTGATTCATGTTTTTACTTGATCAACGATGCAAAACTTTTGCTACACTCGTTTTGAGTCAGGCATGTTACCTGATGCCCCTCGAGGAGACTTCTATCCCGTTAACTGCACAGATTGGAACTCTTTTTAATTTAGTCGAATCCCTTTTGGGCTATCCACAGGAGTGTTTGTTGTCTCACTGTCAGTAAGCAGACACCGTGTCGGACCAAATGGAGTTCGAATTTCTTTACCATTACCTCGGTGATGTGGAGGTGTACACTGACTCGGATTTACTGGAGGGACTTACGGTTAGCCAGGACAAGGTTAAATTGCATCTTCCTCGATAAAATTTCTGGGGAACGTTGTCTCCGCCGAAGGGCTAACTACTGGCACTAACAGGATAAAATTTATTATGAAGTTCTCTACCCTTCCTGAGGCAAGGCAGGTGGTACGATTCGTTGGGAAGGAGAGTTCGTTACCTAAATTTATAGTGGGGTTCGCGCAGAATGTTAAGGAAGAAAGAAAGTTTCAGTAGAATTAGTCTCAGGAGGCCGCATTTTTAGACATTTAGGAGCCATTAACAGCTATATCAGTTCTGATATCGCCCGACTTCGATAACATTTTTATTGTTCAGACTGGTGCTTCACAGTCGGGAGCAAGAGACGTTCTGTTACAATGGGATGAGGAGGTCCTTAGGGCGACTGCTTTTGTTTCAAGTTCCTTACAAATCTGTAACGTCGACATTTCGTCTGTGAATTGCAAGTTCAAACAATACCGAGCACATTCATTTAGAGCCGAAAACTGACAATGATACCCTCAACTAGGTTTTGGGTCGGCCCAGGAAAACCGGTAGGATAGGGAGATGGGCTACGCATATATTGGCCTTTAAGTTCCAGGTATGGTATATTAAGGGGGTTGATTGTTGAGGGTGAGTTGAATCGTTTGTTTGAGGTCCAGCCGTAACCTGAGCAACAGTCTGAAAGAACGTTCTGTGGAGATTTACGCTATACTATCAGAGTTACTGGCACATTTTTAGGGCATTAGAGAGTTCTCAGAGTCAAGACCCAAAGGTTGAGAAAGTTGACGAGAAAACAAATCGGGAAGAGAATTGTTCTAATTTCTTAAGGAATGGTATTTTGTATAAAGAATGTGGTGAACATATTCATCAATGTCTCCACCGAGCCCCCTATGGATGGATATCTAGGAGTTTATAAAACCAAGGAAAAGGTTAGAGAATGTTTCTTTTGGACCATAATGGACACAAAGAATCTCAGGTGTGTGCGTTGAGTAACTTGCTCAGAATACCTTAGCGGCACATCTAGCTTCCAAACCGGCAAAGCAACGTGTAGAGGACGTATCTGTGGATTTCGTCAGAAGTGGGAACATATATTTCTTTGTTGCTGTTGATGCCCTGTCGATTTTCACTTGTTCAGTCCCAACCAGAACGGCGACTTCACAACCAGCAGTAACGAGTTGAAGGTGACATTTGGGGTGTTGGACCCCAGTAGGATCTTGGTTTCTAATAATGTAGCTGCATTTAAGTCGAGGGAATTTAGAAACTTCTGTTTCGAAATGGGGGTTAGACATCTGTGTACCATCTGGTATTATCCTATCTTCTGTGGTGAGTCAATTTCCGAGCGGCTCTCGTTGCGTATCATCATAAGATGGGATGAGAATTAACCTGGTTTGCATATGCATGAAAGTCATCCGAGCACTCTCTCATACTTGCTGTTTTCTTATGTACACAATTCACCTTTAAGTAATCTGTGGGGAACAGACGATTTTTTGCCCCGGAAAATCTCTCCTGCTGATATCAAGGAGAAATGGCGGAAAGCAGAAACAACATAAGAGCAGTACACTGTAGATCTGAGAACCGTGGTAATGAGAACAAGTGGACTTGTAGTTGCAAGGTTGATGATAGTATTCATTAAAAACGTTTCTGCAATGAATAAGACCACTTAGAAGGTCTCGAAAAAACTATTTTCCCCAAATTTATTGTTGGACTATTAGTAATTCAGCTTTTCCTCCTCCCAGTTACAGTACAAATCTAGGATAGGCAGATTGGTAAGGACGTGGAATCGTATGTCTCCCAAATTACCGTCTATCTGGGATAGTTTCATTGTTTCTTTTTAGGTGGTTGGAGGGGGAGTGGGGGGAGGGAATTGTACTGGATGCACGTCGCCCCAGCGATTTGAATTCACGCGTCTGCTTTGCGGCACTTGGGACGCTGATCAGTAACTAGCTTCTTCATTGTCGAATAAGCGTTTCCTTTTAAAATTTTTGTCTTAAATGACAATCTGCGAACCTTAGTGTTTTTAAGGCTAGTGAATATTCTGCATTAATAAAATTTTGAATTTAAAGTCCATTGAGAATTCCTTCCATATAAAGTCACTAATCTTATGACATTTGTCGCAAACCTTGTGCCTTTCGTAATTGATAGGTGCTAACGTTGTAAGAGGGCTGTGGTTCTTGTACTGTTAACAGTTAAATGAAGGAGTCGGTGGCCTTTACTGGGGAATGAGTTGCGCCTGACATCGCCACCCCAACTGGTCGTTCCGCAGCCACGACGGAATCTTCACTGTAGTCTCCAAGATATCTCTCACAAATGAGTACTTCAATAAATGACTCTCAGCTTAACCTAGGCAGCTAATAAAATCCTTGCCCTCCACTCTCAACTAGCAAAATCCGGTTGAGAACAACATTCTTACACCGTTACATGGACGTGGTACTGTAGTGATAAATCTTTCTCGAAAACCAGTTTCGTAATAACAGTCTAGAGAAATCTTTTGGTGAAAGTTGAACATATCGACACTGCTAAATGTTGGGGGGATCCTGTGAGTGCCGAGTTACGTAATCCATGCACATCCGCCTTCCGTTGCTCTGATTTAGGTAAGAGTGTGTTGTGAGGAGACTGTCACGTATGCTCATTTTCTGGCTATTTTTGAGAAGAGTACAAGGTTTGCTAACTGTGGAGGAAGGCTTCAGATTATAGAACTTTTTCCAATCAATGGCTGTGTGACACCGCAACCAGTGGTAACCATATGAAAGAGCAAACCGCCTGGGTTCTAGAAACTGCTTTTTTTATTTATAATCGAATCATGCATTTCCCCCTATACAAGGCATCTTCAGATTGATCCACAAGAAAACTACAACCTTTCACATAATCATATAAATGGCATGATCCCGATTGCGAAATTGGACTAGCAAGAAAAATAAATAAATAAATAAATAAATTCAACTAGGGAGAAATCCAAACAAGATCACTGTCGATTGTTTAGCCTTCGCAGATGACATGGCATTGATTACAGATTCACTAGACAATGCCCAAGAACAAATAAGAGAACTACAAAAACAAGCAGCCAAAGTAGGACTACAAATATCCTATGAAAAAACAAAGTTTATGACAAACATCTGTGATGCTCCTCAAAATATTGCAGTTGACAACAACACAATACACAAAACAGATTCCTTTAAATACCTAGGAGAGTGGATTACATACAATGCCAAAGAAAAGATAGCTATAGAAACTAGAGTGCACAAAATGGAAAGAGTGTTTCGTATGACCAAAAACGTTTATAATAAAAAATCCTTGTCCTGGAACACGAAAGTAAGACACTACCAAACAGTGGCCAGACCTGAAGCTCTCTATGCGGCAGAAACACTTAAACTAACAAGAAATGGAGATCTTGAGAAACTAGAGAAGGTCGAAAGAAGAATTTTAAGGAAAATACTGGGAGCTAAGAGAAACGATAATGCTGAATACAGGTTAAGACCAAACAGAGAGCTATATCTGAAAACGGAGAAACTAACTGATGTAATGAGGAAGAGGAGACTATAGTTTTTTGGACATATATTCAGAATGGATAACAACAGACTAACCAAGCGGATATTCACATTACTCAATAGCTACAAATGCAAGCCAGCATGGTTCATAGAGACTGAAAAGGACACTGAAAATGCTGGAGTTACAATAGACACAATAGAAAACAGAACACATTTCAGAAAGGCAGTTCAAAAGGCAGAATTTCAGGAGAGAAAGAAAATAACTAGGCGAAAGTGGACTCAAGAAGAAAGGGAACAACACTCTAAAAGGATGAAGGAAATTTGGAAACTGAAGAAATCTAATACAATGAAGAGTAGCCAAAGTTGATTCATCGTACCCTCCAAATGGGTTATTCGAAAGAAAAAAAAATAAATAAATATAAAAAATAAAACTAATGCACAAAATGGTGTTAACTACATGGGATTCCGCGGATGAAGATGTCCCAGCAGCAAACCGGCGTAGTCAGAATTTGAGAAAAACATTGTGCCGAGTCCTGTAAGGTAAGAGTAAGGTATATCGGAAAATGACGGAGGTGAAATTTGGGCACTTGTCACTGCGTAGTCGTGGTGCAGGGGACCGTCTCTAACCAGTACTGACAGCCGCTTTCTGCAGCACGTTTTCTGAATTTTGTGTATGTTTACCATTTCGCACTAGGACTGATCACTTCCCGAGCTGCCCACCGGTTGCGGGTTGCATGTTTTCGTGGGTCTTCGACTCGTCCGCTTTGCATTTGCGAGCTGCACAGATTAGGAACGCTTGTGGCGTTCCCCAAGCAGTACTGCCACGTCCGTGAGGCACCTCCTCACACTGTTAGCGAGACGTTCATGATTAAAGTAAAAGCTTCTGCAGAAATTTTTGGCTTCAGTATTCTATGTGATGTTGGGCTCGTTACACTGTACCAGTTTCTCAGTCAATTTTACTAGACTTTACTCACATTTACTTCGAAAGTTTGGTGTGGTAAACGTTTAGAGATTCTGAGTAAATAAATGACTTATTAAACACAGACTTGGTTTGAATCTCATAAGCTAAATATTGTCTTAGATTTGATATTTGTTAGATGACCGTCTAAAAATAAATATAACACCCGCATTTCTAATATGTTTGTCTCATTGTGACGGCGTTCCATTGAAAAACAGGTGCCGGACCCCTTTGTTTAAATTTGAATATGAGCTTATTTTCATCTGTGGCTACAATTACACTGATTTGTTTTAGTCCCGAGAGACCAGAAAAGCTAAACAGAATGCTTGCTTTTCATATCGACCCTTATCCAGGATAATCATAACAGGACAGCGACTTTTCTGTGTGTTACTGTGGTAAATTTCTTTAGTTATCTAAGGTCAGGCACCATTTAGAAACTTAATATTGGGTAATGAACATTCACAAGGCAGCTTCGTGATAGCAGAACAGTTTTCAACATAATACAGACCTGTTCCTCCTTGTGCAATTGTGGTATGGAGAAGGACGCCGACCACATTCGTTTCAGATGCCAACTGTGATAGTATGGGGCAAACATATGACTCCGTAGGCTTTCCCGGCGTAATAAGACTTGAAAGTCTCTTCGGGTTTCCTGCCGGCTCCTAAAATCAACTCGATTCGATATTTCGGCGATCCAATTGTTCGCCATCTTCAGGAGAATGTTGCTTCTCGTGATGAGTCACCCTGAGAATGATGTGTCAATAAACATACATTTGTATAACGATTCAGCAGCTGAACACTGTGTGGTTTAAAGAATATGTTGACAATCGATGTAAATCATTTATCGTGTAGGGAGAGTAAAACACTATTTTCTTTGGTTGTCTAATTTACAAAGTGTTACTCACTGCACTATGTAACATACAGTGTATCAGAAACTGGTTTAGTAGAACGTGTCCAAAGTCCACAGAAAAAATTAAAATCCTTCTATATTCTGCGTATGAGAACTTGGTACAGCACAGTGGCCTAATTCTGCATGACATATTATTTTCACTTTTTTGTGCATGTAAAGTTGGTCTCTAGGAAGAGAAATGCTGTATAGCTTTCCACTCGATTCGTATTCAATGTATTCATACGTTCTTTGTGTTCCCACCTGCACAGACGTTCTCATCAGCCCGCCGTTTCCGGGATTCGGATAGGCTCACCGGGCATGGATCGAACCGCCCTGCGTGTTAACGAAGAGAGCCTTCGTATCAGACAGCCCGGGTATGGTTTTTAGACGATTTCTCACAGCCCACTAGGCAAATACCGGCCCGGTATCTATAAATACCAGTGTGGTTTTCATGTCCCGCCGTAGTTACACGATTCGTAAGTTTAAAAAAGCTTCGCACAGATTCACATGACTAACACTACACGCAGACCGTCGGGGTGCACAAAGGGTAAAGAGGTGGCCACCGAAAGGGCATTTAACCACCTCTTTACATTAACAATGCCAAATCCGAGAATGACCTTGCCGACCCTGTGTAGGTATGGGATAAAGACAAAAGCAAAAGTAGAAGAAGCTTAAATTTTGTATCTTTGAAACACACGCTGACAGAAAAAAGAATCACAGCAACAAAAATTAATTAATGTTGACTAATGAAACTTGAGTATTACATTTATCTAGGTAATATACATAAATGATTAACCTGAGGTTGAAAATACCGCTAGAGTTGTAAGGTTCTTCTATTTAGGACACGACCCGTTTCGGGCTCCTATACGCCTGCCTTCAGGTGTGGTAACTTGGTGCTGTGAGCGGCGGTGGACGAGTACAAGGCGCAGAGCGCAGAGCATGCGCGGCGCTCGGAGTTCAAATGGTTCAAATGGCTCTGAGCACTATGGGACTCAACTGCTGAGGTCATTAGTCCCCTAGAACTTAGAACTACTTAAACCTAACTAACCTAAGGACTTCACAAAAATCCAGGCCCGGGGCAGGATTCGAACCTGCGACCGTAGCGGTCCTGCGGTTCCAGACTGCAGCGCCTAGAACCGCACGGCCACTTCGGCCGGCGCGCTCGACGTCGCAGACCGAAACGTGTCCTGTTCTAAATACACTCCTGGAAATTGAAATAAGAACACCGTGAATTCATTGTCCCAGGAAGGGGAAACTTTATTGACACATTCCTGGGGTCAGATACATCACATGATCACACTGACAGAACCACAGGCACATAGACACAGGCAACAGAGCATGCACAATGTCGGCACTAGTACAGTGTATATCCACCTTTCGCATCAATGCAGGCTGCTATTCTCCCATGGAGACGATCGTAGAGATGCTGGATGTAGTCCTGTGGAACGGCTTGCCATGCCATTTCCACCTGGCGCCTCAGTTGGACCAGCGTTCGTGCTGGACGTGCAGACCGCGTGAGACGACGCTTCATCCAGTCCCAAACATGCTCAATGGGGGACAGATCCGGAGATCTTGCTGGCCAGGGTAGTTGACTTACACCTTCTAGAGCACGTTGGGTGGCACGGGATACATGCGGACGTGCATTGTCCTGTTGGAACAGCAAGTTCCCTTGCCGGTCTAGGAATGGTAGAACGATGGGTTCGATGACGGTTTGGATGTACCGTGCACTATTCAGTGTCCCCTCGACGATCACCAGTGGTGTACGGCCAGTGTAGGAGATCGCTCCCCACACCATGATGCCGGGTGTTGGCGCTGTGTGCCTCGGTCGTATGCAGTCCTGATTGTGGCGCTCACCTGCACGGCGCCAAACACGCATACGACCATCATTGGCACCAAGTCAGAAGCGACTCTCATCGCTGAAGACGACACGTCTCCATTCGTCCCTCCATTCACGCCTGTCGCGACACCACTGGAGGCGGGCTGCACGATGTTGGGGCGTGAGCGGAAGACGGCCTAACGGTGTGCGGGACCGTAGCCCAGCTTCATGGAGACGGTTGCGAATGGTCCTCGCCGATACCCCAGGAGCAACAGTGTCCCTAATTTGCTGGGAAGTGGCGGTGCGGTCCCCTACGGCACTGCGTAGGATCCTACGGTCTTGATGTGCATCCGTGCGTCGCTGCGGTCCGGTCCCAGGTCGACGGGCACGTGCACCTTCCGCCGACCACTGGCGACAAAATCGATGTACTGTGGAGACCTCACGCCCCACGTGTTGAGCAATTCGGCGGTACGTCCACCCGGCCTCCCGCATGCCCACTATACGCCCTCGCTCAAAGTCCGTCAACTGCACATACGGTTCACGTCCACGCTGTCGCGGCATGCTACCAGTGTTAAAGACTGCGATGGAGCTCCGTATGCCACGGCAAACTGGCTGACACTGACGGCGGCGGTGCACAAATGCTGCGCAGCTAGCGCCATTCGACGGCCAACACCGCGGTTCCTGGTGTGTCCGCTGTGCCGTGCGTGTGATCATTGCTTGTACAGCCCTCTCGCAGTGTCCGGAGCAAGTATGGTGGGTCTGACACACCGGTGTCAATGTGTTCTTTTTTCCATTTCCAGGAGTGTACATGTTCACATGTGTGTGAATTTCTAAGGGACCAAACTGCTGTGCTCATCAGTCCATAGAGTTACACACTACTTAAACTAACTTATGCTAAGGACAACAGACACACCCATGCCCGAGGGAGGACTCGAACCTCCGGCGGGAGTGGCCGCGCAGTCAGTGCATGGTGCCTCGAACCTCGCGACTACTCCGCGCGGCTGTTCTAAATAAAAGCACCTTATGAGATTTTCACTCTGCAGCGGGGTGTGCGCTGATATGAAACTTCCTGGCAGATTAAAACTGTGTGCCCGACCGAGACTCGAACTCGGGACATTTGCCTTTCGCGGGCAAGTGCTCTACCATCTGAGCTACCGAAGCACGACTCACGCCCGGTACTCACAG
The DNA here is from genome assembly GCF_021461385.2 of Schistocerca piceifrons. NCBI lineage: Eukaryota > Metazoa > Arthropoda > Insecta > Orthoptera > Acrididae > Schistocerca > Schistocerca piceifrons. The sequence continues at coordinate 13,960,528 of NC_060143.1, forward strand.
CTTTACTTCTGCCAGTATCTCGTCTCCTGCCTTCCAAACTTTACAGAAACTCTCCTGCGAACCTTGCAGAACTAGCACTCCTGAAACAAAGGACAATGCGGAGACATGGCTTAGCCACAGCCTGGGGGATGTTTCCAGAATGAGATTTTCGCTCTGCAGCGGAGTGTGCACTGATCTGAAGTAAAGCTGTGAGGAGGGGCTGTGAGTCGTGCTTGGTTAGCTCAGTTGGTAGAGCACTCGCCCGCAAAAAGCAAAGGTCCCGAGTTTGAGCCTCGGTCGGGCACACAGTTTTAATCTGCCAGGAAGTTTCAAAAGCACCTTATATCTGTAGCGGCATTTTCAACCTCTGGTACAATGCTCAGCTGCGGATGTTCCTCCGACAGGATATTTTGTAGGTAAACGATTAACATTTCCACTTCCCAGGTTAATGGAAGAGCGAGAAAAGTTGTCGCAATTGCGTAATTCTGTTACATTAATAACCTGTGTAACCGCCAAACCATTGAATGCAAGCACGTACACATGCATTCAATGTGTTGTACGTGTTCCGGATGGCAGTTTGCGGGTTGGAATTTCAAGCTTCTTTGCAGTTGGTCGGTCAGCATGATTTCGAATAACTTCCGGGAATTCAGCCAGGTAACACTTTCAGCGACCGTCCATATTTCGGCAGGAGAAGAACACCGCCCCCCCCCCCCCCCCCCATTTTCAAGGCAAACTGTAACGGACAGGTGACGTACATGCAAATTTAAAACCTCGGTTCTCGGACTGATGCAGGAAAGATAACACACACACTGAACACTAATGCCACCAAAGATCAAAGATGACCAAAGTCAGATATATCGATAGTGAGACTACGAACTCGCAGGTGAAATAGCTTGACTCTGTCCTTCTGTTTCTTGACAAGAGAGAGAGCCGGATTCCAAACAGAGTTTAAACAAAAACCTCCATGCCTGTTAACGAGGTTGCTCGATAATTTAATCTCAACTGCCTCCTTAATAACACTGTCCCAATAGTTGGACGTGCATGCCAATATCTCGGTGCTATTATATAAACTGGGGTGACCAGTATCCAAGCAATTTTCGGCAATAGCAGACCTACTTGGCTGCTGAAATCGCGTGTGCCGTTTATGCTCAGTACATCGGTCCTCCACGGTCCTGATAGTTTGACCAATATATACCATGCCGCAGCTACAAGAAATGCGATATTCACCCTTCTTACGCAGACCAAGATCATCCTTAACAGAACTCATAAGAACTCTAATTTTAGATGGATTTCGGAAAACACATTTTTATCGTGTTTCCGTAAAATACGACCGATCTTGTTGGAAGTGGTTTCTACGTAAGGCAAAAAAGCAGTAGACTTAGGTGTCGACTCAGAATTATCGTGAGTCACCGGATGTACAGTTGGTCGTTGCGGTTAATTGAGGCTAGGTTTGGTGCTGAATTAACTAATCTCTTTCAGCATGTGTTGACGTCCACTTACTTTTTGTTCAATGACCAGTATTACGAGCAGACAGATGGTGTTGCGATGGGTAGTCCATTGTCTCCTTTGATGGCAAATTTGTTTATGGAAGACTTCGAGGAACTTGCATTGACTCGACGCCTTTGAAATACGCCTGTTTCTTTAGATATGTTGACGATTCCTTTGTTGTTTGGCCTCGTGGTAGAGAGAATTTGAATGCCTTTCTAGAACATCTGAACTCGATCCACCCGAACATTCGTTCTACGATGGAGGTGGAAGAGGATGGTGGCCTTCCCTTTCTTGACGTGTTGGTTAGGAGGAAGGATGTTGGGTCATTGGGACATGTATTCAACAGTAAACGTACTCACACCGACTTGTACTTCAGGCTAATAGTTGTCACCATCCGGCTCAGCGTGAAAAGTGCTTCGTACCTTGGTACACAGGGCACATATTTCCGACGCTGAGACTTTGCTAGCTGAGCTGTCCCATTTTGAAGTTACGTTTTGTCAGAATGGTTATAGTGATAGACAGATTGAACGTGCGTTGCTCTATCGACGAACTGTACATCGAGTGACTTATGATAATTCTGAGTCGACACCTAAGTCTACTGCCTTTTTGCCTTACGTAGGAAGCACTTCCAACAAGATCGGTCGTATTTTACGGAAATGCGATAAAAATGTGTTTTCCGAAATCCGTCTAAAATTAGAGTGCTTTTGAGTTCTGTAAAGGATGATCTTGGTCTGCGTAAGGTGCGTGTATATCGCATTCCTTGTAGCTGCGGCATGGCATATATTGGTCAAACTATCAGGACCGTGGAGGACCGATGTACTGAGCATAAACGGCACACACGATTACAGCAGGCAAGTAGATCTGCTATTGCCGAAAATTGCTTGGATACTGGTCACCCCAGTTTATATAATAACACCGAGATATTGGCATGCACGTCTAGCTATTGGGACAGTGTTATTAGGGAGGCAGTTGAGATTAAATTATCGAGCAACCTCGTTAACAGGGATCGAGGTTTTTGTTTAAAATCTGTTTGGAATCCGGATCTCTCTCTTGTCTAGAAACAGAGGGACAGAGTCAATGCTACCTCACCTGCGAGTTCGTAGTTCAAAAAATGGCTCTGAGCACTATGGGACTCAACTGCTGAGGTCATAAGTCCCCTAGAACTTAGAACTAGTAAAACCTAACTAACCTAAGGACATCACAAACATCCATGCCCGAGGCAGGATTCGAACCTGCGACCGTAGCGGTCTTGCGGTTCCAGACTGTAGCGCCTTTAACCGCACGGCCACTTCGGCCGGCTGCGAGTTCGTAGTCACACTATCGATATATCTGATTTTGGTCATCTTTGGTGGCACTAGTGTCTTGTGTGTCTGTTATCTTTCCTGCATCAGCCCGAGAACCGAGGTTTTCAATTTGCATGTACGTCGCCTGTCCATTGCAGTTTTCCTTGAAAATGGGGGGTGTGGGGTGGGGGTGGGGGGGGGGTGTTCCCTGCCGAAATATTGGCGGTCGCTGAAAGTGTTACCTTGCTGAATTCCCGAAAGTTATTTGAAAGTTGTATAAGCCAGAAGAAACTCAGGTCAGCATCCTGTTTGTGAGTGATGCTAGAGTTATGACGTCCCACATTTGCTCGATTGGAAACAGATATGGCTATCGAGCAGGCCATGGCAGCATTTCAACACTCTGCAGAACAAGTGTTACAACAGCGGTGTGTAGGTGAGGGCTATCCTGTTCGAAAACTACCCAGAGAATGCAGTTCATGAATGGCAGCACGTCGAATCAGCAGACTGACGAACAGTTTTATAGTCAGGTTGTGTGGGGTAACCATAGGAGTGCTCTCGCTGCCATAGGAAACCACATCCCGATGTCATTGCTCCCCCCGAGACCTTTAATTCCAAGTGTAGGTTCAGCGTGTCCAGCACGCAGACTGGTTGGTTGCAGGCCCTCAGCTGGCCCCCTTCTAACCAACACATTTGCATCCAGGCAGAACCAACTTTCATCAGAAAACACAAAGGATCTCCACCCTGTACCCCCAGTTAGCTCTCGCTTGACACCAGTGAAACTGACGGTGGTTTGGGCTTGGTGGAATGCACGATACGAGGCGTCTGCCTCGGAGCTGTCCTTGAAGTATCAGATTTGTAACAGCTGGTTGTGTCACTGTGGGGCGATCTGCTGCTCTAGTCGTTGCCGCTGATGCAGTCCTGTGAGGTAGGGTCGTACGCCGAACACGATGTCTTCTCTCTCGGTAATGCCACGAGGCCTTCCGGAGGCAGGTCTTCTCGCGACCGTACAGTCCCGTAACCATCGTTGCCAGCAACCATGCATAGTGGCTACTAGCCAAACTCTTCTGGCCCTGGAGCGAAACTGGAATACACATCACCATTCAGATGTAGAAACACGCCTACCTATTGTCGTTTAGGTCGCGCAACTCTTTCTTGGTGCTGTAATTTTTTCCGTCGGTGTATTACGTGATTTAAAGTGACTTATTTCATTGTATCGGTTATTTATGCCACCTTATGGACTGTAAAACACACAGATTTCATCACCATTCCCTCTTTACGATAACTCCTTAGTAACTTTTATCTACAGTATTAAATCACGTGTATCCCGTTTGCTTTTGCATTTTTAAGCACGTTACAATCCTCGAATACCCTACATATACCACCCAACAATGTTCTCGGTCCCATAAACCGTGGCATTTGAAGATCATCCGCAAGACCACACAATTGCACGCGATAATGTAATTTCCTCGGACCTGCGTATCAGATTTCCTCAGATACGTCTCTGTTTCACATGCACTGCATTTATGATTGTCAACAGAAATTAATTACGACTGCGCCTTGGACTGTGTATTGTTACTTAATTACAGGTCGTGCAAATTAGTGTTTCGCATTTCAGTTTAATTTTGCTGTTCCATAACTGAAGTAACTGTCGCGCAGTTGTAGAAATGCAAGTAACTTCGCAGTAGCTACTAATAGTTCCGTATTAGATTTAATAAATAGGAAAAGAGTTGAGCAGTTAAATTAAATCAATTTGGTGTTATCGTTTTATTTCATTTCCTCTATTTCAAGCGTAGTTACGGCGGTCCTGTACACCGCTAACACGGGGAGCGCGCCTTCTCATCACCGACTTCGTCCAAATTTTGTGGTGTTTGCAGGGCTGCCCCTGAAATAACTGTGGCACAAGTGTGAGCGGCAGATGGGGTCAAACGATTAGCAAATAGCAATTTTGACTCCGGGCATGAGCCATTTATGTTAGCATAGTTTCCATCCAGAAGTGGGCGCTGCGGAAAGAGTTCAGAATGTGAGGGTCGGGGATAGAGTTCCTATATCGCACTTTTTTTTCAAATTTTTAGTTTTTGTATTACCTACAGTGCAAATCAATCGGAAAATGCTGAAAATATAGTATTTATTAATATTTTCACACAATCCATGTAATGTAAGAGGAAAGGAAAACTTGAGATTGCGTGTAGAGCCCTACGTACAGAAGTAAACATTCCTCTGTTAAGCGATTCGTTGGAGGATACACAAATCCACGATCGTAGAAGACTTTCCAAGATGAGGAGGTCTTTGCCACCGTGCAACATTAAAGTGATTGCTATCAAATGCAGACCGCTAGTGTAACCCTACGATATGTGTTTTTGTCATCAGGTAAAGAAGTTTCAAAACTGTATATCATCAGGAGAGAGAAAGAAGTAGCATTCGGAGAAAACTGCAAAACACTTTCCACTGCATATCATCATCTACCCTCGCCAATATTTGGCGAAATGATGGATTGGGCGTGGTTTGCTGCCAAACCCTGTGAAAATGGTCTGTGAATGTAAACCAAGGTTTTTTTTGTTACAGAAGGTTTAAAACGACCATTTAATTGTAAAAAGGCGTGTTCATAAAGTGTACAAGATACCGAGATAATTGCCGGCTGGTGTGGCCGTGCGGTTCTAAGCGCGTCAGTTTGGAACCGCGTGACCGCTACGGTCGCAGGTTCGAATCCTGCCTCGGGCATGGATGTGTGTGATGTCCTTAGGTTAGTTAGGTTTAAGTAGTTCTAAGTTCTAGGGGACTGATGACCTCAGTAGTTAAGTCCCATAGTGCTCAGAGCCATACCGAGATAATTAGACCAACAGCTTCCCCTGTAGTTTCAACGAAAATCACTTCAGTACACGTAAATCATCAACTGTAAGATAATAAAAGTATCTAATTTTATACTCGAAGTTCTCGTGTACAACATGCAATAACTTCCTGCAAATGTGTTTGCAATCCCATATTTTTCACTGCCTTTTCTTTTCATGCCTTGCATTAAAATATTAATAAATTCAATATAAGGAGCATTATTTCGGCTTCCTTGCAGTGCGTAAAACTGATTACCGACAAGGTTCCTCTTAGGAACACAATCCCACGACCCCTAAATTACTCCTCTCGCTGCACCGTCCGCTGTCTGGAAACTGCGCTGACATAAACGACTCACGTTCTGCGGGATCTGCACCCAAAATATTAATTTTTTTTTCCTTTAACGGATTGGCCATCTCGAGCTCCCACTTCTATAAGTATCATTTCTGGCCAAGAGTTTCCTATATCAAAAATGTGGACGAAATCGGTGATGGCGGGTAGGTGCAGTTCCCTTACATCAAAGAGCTTTTCTTATTCTGAAGCTGATGTCAGGCCTACACTAATGTTGTTTTCATTGGTACAAACATTTAAAATCTCTGACGTGACGTGTTTTTACACGCGTCCTCCAAATTTCTCTCGTCCCAATTTCCTTATAACGAGCTCAAAATATCTGTTTCACTTATTCCAGACATTGTTTTCATTTTCCTTTGTGCTACCCTCCCCACACATTTATGGTTTTTATCATGTTCTGCGAAACATGAAATTTCGTAAAACTTCCCTACTTACTTTAATCCCCATTCTCTGTTCACTAAGATTATATTTTATGATTACATTTCACCCATAATTCACGTTTTACGTTCTTCAGTGGAAGGTTTCGCTATGCACAGTTGTAGTTCGCTGAAGGAGATAAGCACTGTAAAGATCTATTAAAGCGCCATTCCAACGCTATCTCGAAGAACTCTAGGTGTGGAGGTAAAATTAGTTTTGTAGTCCAGTAGAAAAGCCCGCTAAGCCCGCAGGGCAGAACAGGTGATTAGGATTGTGGAAAGGGCCAAATAAGGTTGGGGTCAGTTTCACCTTCTAAATGTAATTCATTATAATTTAATAATACATTTACAAGCAAAGCGGCACATAACCGAACCTTTACCAAATGCAACTCTTTCAAGGCTGAACGCCTGCAGACAAGAAATCTTAAAAACCAACAAGATAGAAAACCAATTGAAGTAGAAGATAAAATAATTAAAAATAAAACATACATCACAGCTAGGTGGAAAGCCTCAATGAAAGGTGCAACACAAATGGCTGAAGGCCACAATTAAGTTTCAAAATTTTGAAATACATTACCATAACCTTTTAAAGACTCAGGGCCGCAATTTTTAGCTTGAAAGATAATTTCAAGAATAAAGTTGCAAGGTTGAAAACCCAGAGTTCATTTCGTAAAATCTTTAAGGAAAAAAAAATTAACCATGAGCCTTAAATTTTAAGTAGCTGAAAACAAATAATTAAACACCGGTGGGAAAGACAAAGTCAACGGGACTCAGAAGTCTCCAGGGAGGTCAGTCTGCCCTCATTCACTCAGGTGAGACAGGTGGTGAGCCCAACTACACTTGACCGTCGGAACCGAACTAGGGGCAGCAACGGACCGACCAACACAACGACTTCCTTCCCATCAATCAGGACATGAGAACTCAAACACAAAAGGTTACAAACGTGATAATCCACAATGAAGTGTGTATTAGCTGTCAAAATTACACACCATGTAGGACAGCGACAACAGGTGAGGAAAGGACGCTACCTGAAATTACGTTACTGGCCAGGGCAGGTAACCGGAACAATAACGTCCACGAGGCAGAAAATTTCGCTGGTACACTTGAATTTGAAATACGGTAATACAGTTAATTTTACCCCAAAAGAACACTGCGTGATTTTCCGTCAGTGCCGTCCGCGGTGGCCGAGCGGTTCTAGGCGCTTCAGTCCGGAGCCTCGCGACTGCTACGGCCGCAGATTCGAATCTTGCCTCGGGCATGGATGTGTGTGATGTTCTTAGGTTAGTTTGGTTTAAGGAGTTCTGAGTTCTAGGGGACTGATGACCTCATATGTTAAGTCCCATAGCGCTTAGAGCCATTTGAACCATTTTTCGTCAGTTCCCAGGGCAGGTAATCAGAGCAGTAACAGCCACAAGGCAGAAAATTCCACTGGTGCACTCGAATTATAGTCAACCAAAATAGTTAATTGCACCGCATGGCGGCTAAATTTCAGCAATTGAAACACTCGGTTTTGCTCACAGGAAAACCTCCCCAACAGGAAACCACCGAAACGAACCACCACAACATGAATGGACGTGGTGTGGGTAGTTGGAACCACTACTCAAGTTTGACGTCCTGGGTCGATGAACCACGGAGTGCGTAGCGATCGGACAGCTCCACGCACACTCCGACACTGCGCAGGGACCGCCAGTGGACCCAGCCGACTGCACCGCGCGGAGATAACTTCCCTGGTCCACAGCAACCGACCAACTACCTCCAGACCCCCTAGCCGGAAACTATATGCACCAAACCAAAGATGGTACACAGCGCAAATATCGATACACATCACTGCTGCGACACGTAGACGGAAGAAGAACCATGACGTAACCGCAACAAGGGCGGGAAACCAAACGCAAATAGACAGCGAAGTTAACGAAAACGCATAGTTGGGAGTGAGCACGGCTCACCCATGTTCTGCCTTCGTGAAACTAAAGCCAAACACTTCAAGTGGGAACAGACTTTAGGCCTCCAGTTGTTGCCTCGCTTTCTAGACCGGAACTGCTGGATTGTGTGTTTCTGAGCAAGACAAATTTGGGTTTCGTTCATCTATACTGATTGGGGATTACGAACTTCTAGCTAAGCCGTTCGCTTTCTTCTACGTTTTCGGCTATCAGTTTAGATTTTACTTTCGATACACCACGTGGTTCACTGTCAGATTTGCTGTTTCGTGGTTGTCTGTCAACAGTATATTTGAATGTTGATATTTGGGATTTTAGCTATGAAGGAGTGGATAAAGTATAGAAGGCTTGTGGAAATATTGCATTCGCATATATGATGTGCAATCTGGAAGCATCTCTGCTGGAACAAGTGTGTCGGTAATTTGTATTACATAGGAGTTTAGGGCAACATCTGACACCTGGAAACGTTGCTGTTTGGACTTTGTTGCAGGACGTGACAGTAATCGAAGGTTACAAAAACTGGTAACTGAACCATTACCGTTTTTGTGTGTGTGAAAACAGATTTTTCTGTTTATAGACCTCATGGAATTAAATTTTCCTCAAGAAATGTGAGTCTCAACTTTATCTATGATAATGACAGGAGGTAAAAAATGAATTAAATTTTTGTAATGCGAGTGGGTGTTGCACACGGGTCTCCCGCTTTTTTTTCTGATCATGTATCATATCAATTTTTTTTATTTGTTTGGATCACTTTGGATGCCCTCCAGGCGAAAAATAATGATATGTAATTAGCATCGATAACAAACAAAACATAAAGGAAATTAAAGAGAAACGCCCTCCTGGCAGAACAAATAAAATGGCATCTGCGCCCCGCCATCTTGTAGGTAGACGCGCTCTGAATCCCATTTCAGTCACGAATGTTCCAGGCACGTCTTCGAGAAGAATATTGCATTCAGCCGATACATTGAACCGAGTCCTGGTAGTACACAATCACGCTGAAATCATCATCTCATACCTGGGGCACCCCAGCTGCAGGGGGGATCGAAGAAGGCATTACCCAAAAAGTTGGCATAGTACTGACGGTATAGCGGATCATGCACTAGGAAAATAAAGCGATCTTGCAAGAAAGTCCAAAAATCAAGAACACCCTTATCGCCTTCATGGAACAAACAGGTGATCGAGGAGGTCTTCTATCGAGTTTACAGCGCTGGTCTTCGTACGTGGGAAATAAGTCTCATCTGGGAACAGGAGTGATTTCGGTGTAATGGCAAGGGGAGCCGTACGTAGAAGAAAGGCAAGCATCTTCTGGATCAGGTGCCACACCTCTGCAGAAGATCCACACATCAGTCGATGTTCGTCCGTATCAAGCGTGTGGCAACGACGACACAGCGGTGAATCTGTCATTTTCATGGCATGTGGAAGAAGTTGTGTCACGTATTTCCCATCAACGAGCAGATACCAGGTCACACGAGCGCTCGTGTCGAGGAGGACATGGTGCACAGAACGCCAAACCACGGGCCATGCGATCGTAGGATATCGACTTTCCACAACAGTCCGAGTATGGCGTCTTATCATTAGGCGCTAAACATCACGTGCCGTAGGGTTTCTGGTGCTAGGCAAGTCGGCATGGACATAACTGTACCCGATGAAAAAGGTCCTGATATGGGGGAGAGAAAGAAATATGGGCTACTGCAACGCGTGCTACTCGAGAGGGAGGGGCCAGTTCGTCAATCAGGCTTCCAGATTATCCGGTTTGGCGGCGAATTCACGATTTAATCATAGTACTGACATAAAGGGCAGCTGCTCTCACTTTGACGCTGACCAGGCCGAGGCCATCATCTTGAGGATTACCATTGGCCGGAAATGAAATACGCCAAGAACTTAGTATATTAACGCAAATTGCAGAAGCCAACCGTCTCTCAGCAACAGGATGGAAAAAAACAGGAAGTAAACAGTAGGCAGACCCACAATCACCCAGAAAAAAGAAATAACAAAGAAAAACTGAAAAAGATTCCAATGAAATTTTCCAGAATTATGTCCCAACAAACAGAAAAGTGTGCGAGGAAATCTAAGGTTAGCTGGGGTTTACAAGTTAAAAACACTCTGAAAACCTGTGTGAAACATAATTTGAGTAATAATTCTTATAAATTTGATAGTTATGGAGTTTACAAGATCGTTTGTAGCAGGTGTGACAAATTTTATATCGGTCAAACTGGCCGATCTTTTAATATAAACTCCGGGAGCATTTGCAGGCACATAACAAAACTCCAGTGGGAATGCATTTACCAGAAACTGGCCACACTATAGACAATATTGAGAATGATACACGTATTCCACACAAGGCAGGGAGGGGTCGAGCTCTCGACTTGCTGGAAATATACAAGTCCAAAAAGCAGGAGCCCACAAGGCTACTCAATGGACAAAGTGATTTTGCCCTCAACACCTACTTTGCTTTGTTTGATGACATACTATGATAACCATTTCTTTTCCTTTATTGAGTTTCGATACCCCCTGAAGGGGGCGGGCTGGCAGCAGCTTAGTACGCTGCTCTGCAGCCTACAGACTTTTTAAAACGTAAGAAGAAGTTAAGAAACAATAAAAGCAGGCGATAAATGGGGACTTAAATTGGAAAACGGCGGAAAATTGTGGAAAGTTAAAACAAACCAAAGGGGTGCCAAAGCGAATAAAATACACAGGAAGCAGATAGGTAACATAGTAGACAGATGATTAGAAAACATGGCGACAGTCTGGTTTGTGTTCGCAAGAGACATAAAATCACACCCAGTGACAGTATGATGTCCGTTCGCAACACTTCGGAATAGACAACACTGAACACACTGTAAACACTGCACTAAAATGTCGTCAGAAAGAGGACGCACCATAGCCTAGGGCAGACGGAGGGTGGGGGTGGGGGTGGGGGTTGGACCTGGACAGACGAGGGGGAAAACAAGGAGGGAGGAGAGGAAAAACGAAAGGGGGGGAATCAAAGGAGGGAGAGGACTCATAAGGGGGGGGGGGGGAGGGGCAGGGCAGACGTGAGAGGGAATGGGAAGAGGCAGAGAAGGGAAATGCAAAAGGACTCGGGGGAGAGAAGGGGGGGCAGAGAGAGGGATAACCTTTTTTTTTCTTTACTGTGATTGCATTCCCCTGCCCCATATGGGCAGGGGAGGGCTGTCAGTGGCACAATCCGCCGATCTTCAGCCGAGTGACATGAGATCTAAAATAAGAATAAAATGTTACATACATAAGGCGATAAAAAAAGGGGAACATAAAACAGAGTAAAGGGAGAAAATGGAGGTAAATATAGACTGACATGGAGATGTTTATGGGGGACACTTAAAAAAGTCACCAGAATGTTAAAAAACACAGTTGGCGATTCTTAAAACACAGAGAAGACACTGAATGGAAATGCACGGGTTAAAATTTGGCCACAGTATTAAAAACACTCCAGAACAACACACTTAAAACCCACTCGTAGAACACATGGCGAAGAATAAAACTGCCAGGTGGGATCTGCCGAGGGAAAGGTCAGAGAGGATGGAAAAGGAGGGGAGAGTAAGGGGCAGGAGGGGAAGCAGCGGGATGAAGAGAGTAGGAGTGTCAGTGGGTACACTAAGAGGCAGGAGATGTTGGGGCAGGAGATGAAGAGGGAAGACAAGGCAGGAGGGAGTGCAGAGACACTGAAAGGGGCCACAAGAGAGGGAGAGGGAGTAGGAGGGGGAAGCCGCTCAGGAGGAGAGGGAGCCCTGAGGAGGAGGCAGGAAGATGGGATTAGAGTTGGTAGGAAGGGTAGATGTCAGGGCGAAGCTCATCATCTGGGAGTGGTAGACGGTGGAAGTTGCGTTGGGAAAGGAGATGGAGGGTGTGGAGATGGAGAGAGGGTGGGACACAACGGTAAAGGCACGGCAACTGGTTTGGGGTGGAGAGGAAGGGAGACACCAGGGGGTGAGGGGGATCAAGGCGGTGGACAATTTATAGTGTGTGGATGTGTTCAAGGAAAAGGAGAAGGAGAAGGTGGGGGAAGGGGATGAGGATGAGGTCGTAGAGGATGCACGTGGGGGGCGGAAGGCGGATGCGGAAGGCGAGGCGGAGATAACGATTTAATGCTTCGCTTATTTATACCTGGCCGTCTTGCTGATTTATGTTGAGAACAGTATGCATTTGCCTTACTTCCTTACATTCGTTTGCTCTAATCCTGTAACCGATTATATGCTAATTATTCATGGATTGTATGGCCAGACTATATAATTTTATTTATTGACTGTTAATATGTTGTATAAACGTTTTGTGTGGGAGACATATCACGGTGAATGCCTCGCTAGTGGTTAAGTTCTTACGATCGCTGCGCGCCTACTTAACATCCTGGCGGCGGAACCAACACGGGGCACTGATCCTTTATCTGTCCTTTCTTCTGTTATTTTGTCATATAGGTGTTTTATCTTTCATAGGTAATTTATAGGTTGCTATAGGCAATGTATTATGTATATTTTAATCTTGATCGTAAATTCACCGTAAAAGTGTCAGACCCATTATCATTATATATTTTCCTTTTAATAATAATTTTATATGGTTAACTGTATTCGTCTTTTATTTTATCACAATTGATTTCAATGGCAGTTACCAAATTTTGAAGTCTGCTACATGTATTTTACCTAATGTGTTTTTATCAGATTATGGTTCTTACGTAAATGGAGAATACATCTAGGCCCCCAGAAGCGTTATCTATGAAACAGATTTCTGGTAGCTACTGCACTTCAGTAGGTTTTGTACAATAACGCCACTTGCAAATTTTAGATCTATGTGACGATGCTATGCTGACTGTACTGACATGTTTTGACGATCCCATTACGGCTGTATCACATTAGGACATGGTGTGGGACAGGTACACTTTACCTTATTTTTATCTGTACATTTCCCAGTTTGTATGACAGTATATTGTGATATGAATTGCTATATTGAGTTGATAGACTTCCCACTATGTGTATATATTTTTTTATACTGTAGATCTGAAGATGGTCATTCCTGACTGAAACCGGTCATCGTCAAAGGAATTTATATTGTGATAGAAGACTGGAAAAGAAACGTCACCGATGTTTCCATCAGAGTGACGGAACTTAAGACCAATTCGAGTTGCACTTAGAATTTTGTCACATACGTCTTCGTAAACCAATTTCACGTATACCACTCTGCTCACTTTAGGCAGGTGGATGCCAACAAGATCGTTGCAATCAGTCTTGACTTCATCTCTGATAAACTGTTCTATTTCAAGTGCTTTTGGTCGGGCATATTCAGGTGAAAAGCTAATTTTCAGCGTCGACTTTCTGTGGATATAAGCCGTTCTCGTTCGAGGGAAATACGTCGCGGTAAGACGGCAGAATCACAATAACAGCTCCGCATGCGAGCTGCGAGGCGAGGATGTTAACAAGACGTCCGTGCCGCTAGCGTGCCGGCACGCGGCTGTGACTGGACATGAAGGCAGGTGTGCTACGCTAGCCGTTACACCGCGGCAGCAGTACAGGTAATTGTGCTGCACGGACTGCTCTAGTCTAACGCCCTCCCTTTAGCCTGTTTTCCCCTCTTTTAATTCATTTCCTCAGCTTCTCTAGATCACCTACCACTGAGGTAACGCAGATTTCGCCCTTAGGCTCAAACATGGGATAGTGTTGCAATACAAGAGAGCTTCGGTAATACTGATGATTTAAAGAGGGGGAAAATAGGCTGAAGGTGTGAATTGAAGTTTGTGTTAGGGAGGGCACTGGCCTAGGTTAGTCCGTGCAGCTTCGTTGTCTGTGCTCCACCGCTGGTGTAATGGCTAGCACACCTGCCTAGCAATTGCCGGCATGGTAGCTCAGTGTGTTGGGTCAGAGGGTTAGCTACCCTCTGTAAAAAAAAAAAAAAACTGAGTGAATTGGAGGTCCACCCCGAACAAATTCAACGTACAATATAGAACAAAATGAGATAAAAATAAAGTAAGCAGAAGACCGACGTTCAAATCCTGGCTGCAGCAAAATTTTTATTTTGCTTCTTCAGCTCCTACCATTTTCTGTGTTTGTTTAAACGAACCGACACATGTAATATTTGAAACATAAATATGGTTTTCATTTCTGTTTTAATGCACGTGGAACATTATACCAAATGGGTTTCAGTTTCATTTTGAAAGATATACAGAAGGCATTCGCATACTTCCTTCAGTAGGTTGAAGCTTGAGTCTCGTTTTGTTAGTCCAATTGTAAACAGCATGGTGATTTCTATTAATTTGGTTTATTGCTGCTAATAAATCTTAAGTTTTTTTGTGTTTGGATTTAGTGTGTCGAAATCGAGAACGTTTTATACAACGTGCCCCAGGAGGAACGATCATTTCAAACTAGAAATTCTGGTAAATGTGGGCTCTAACCTGCATACCTTAAGAGTTATTAGCAGTTGTTCCTCTCCGCTACTGTGAAACACATTTCTTCTACTGAAAACATAGAGTCAATTCAATCTGTAACCTTTATAATCTTTTTAGAGAGTTTATAAGGGCGTGATTAAAACTGAACTGGAAATCACTTGCCATAAGAAAGTTATTGAACATTCTTGTTACAGTATACAATATTCCATCGCAAATGTCTAGAACCATGCAGCAAATTTCTCGCACATTGCGTGTTGTCTGAACGAATGAGTGAGAACACATATGTACAAGAGGTTATTGGGAAATAGTCATTTACATCTTCAGTAGAAACGCATATTTCTGTTCCGTGTCTAGACTCTTCTAAACCCTGTCTATGAAAAAAAGAAAAGTCCAGGGAACTGTCTGTTTAAGGTCATAAGCGATGTTAGTAGGAAATACTGTGGCTGTTCTTCTTGCAGTGCATGATAAACGAAGTTAAAAAACCTTTGGTATGAGATTCCGTTGTGGGGAACAGTCGACAATGCACCCAACTTCCCTTCTGTACTGACAGTGTAATTTCTGATTTATGTTGCTGTGCTAATTTAATAGTCTTGTGGAGACCTTAAAGCAGATACACTCTACCGACAAGACCAGTTTCAGTGAACGTATATTCAGTCGCTTGTTAATATACGTCAACGCAATAACGCAACACTGTGCATTAGGATGGAATGCTTGTATTTACCTGCTCTTCCTTGGCGTGTTTATTGCCATTCGCCGTGAAACAACATTCTCGTCAATTTGTACTGTTCCAGACGATCTAGGGGGCTTAAAACTAGTATTGTATACCATTTTAGATTTTCAAACACAAATAAGAATTAATTAATCTTCTTGTGCATTCATTTATTACATGCGTAGCGATAACTGTCCTGCTGCAGTGACCCACTTAAGAGTGGATTTTGAGGAAGGAGGATGGGGAGATGTGTAAAGCATAAGAATGCTTTACACTTCACGGGAAATTTTCATGGAATTAGAAGGGAAACAAGTGGTCATCATCACGTGCGCATGAAGTTACGCACACGTAGCTGGTATGGGATCACGTTACACTTCAGGAAATGAATAATAGTGACAAGGTGTAATAAGAGCTCAGATTCAATTAAAATACAGTATTAAACTTCTTAAAAAATAGATTGAGGGCTCAGATAGCAGTTGTTGTTCATGAATGAAAAATTAATTTTCATTGATAAAAGATGACTATTTAACCACAGGAAAAGCATACTGACTTAAATGGAACTGACACATTTCATTAATGTAATAGTAATCGTTTAGACATTATTGATATGGTTGAAGATAATAAGAAACCGGAAAGTTTTTAAAATAAATTTGCAGCTGAAACAAGGACAATGTCAGCTCATAAATTATAATTTAAGATAATTAGTACTCAAAACGTTTAATCATCATTAATAATGCATCTGACAGAATAATATGCACATCTAAATACGAAGATGGAGAAAATGTCCAGAGGAAAAATTTAAAAATAAATTTTAAATGTAAGGGTAAGAGATAAAACCCCTCACATCATGCATTCTCACTGGGTACCCGGTAACATTAATGATTAAGAGTATGTCAGAGATCTTCATTCCAGCTGAATGAAGCTGTAAGGACTTCTTTTTTCTTTTGTTTTTTTTTTACATTTGACAAATGAGCATCAGCGATACCACTGACGTCTCTTTTACTGTCCAAAGATTTGACAGCCATCCTTTCATCTTGTATCAAATTATTTGGTAAACTAAATTTTTATTTATTGGATACCTGAACTAATCTTCGCTGTTTATTGGACGCAAAACACATACTTATTTTAACAGAACGGTATGGGATAACTACCGAAAGTAGAGTCCTTCGGCAACTATAGCCTACTCCGACTTTTTGGGGAACTGATGAATTCCACGATAAAAAATCAGATTTTTTTTGGATTGATTCACTGAAACAGTCAGTTTCCGAGGTCGCTGACAGAGCTGAGGTATTGCTCAGAAAGGCCACACTTCACTGACTGAAACAAATGGTAATCGGAAGTAGCGATGCACGATGAATATGGCTGGTGCGGTAACACGCGCTATCGAAGTGTCTTCAAGGTGTCCTCCATTCGGTTTGCAACATGTGGTTTGGCATCGACAGAAGGACGTTATTATGTCTCTGAGCCTATTGTAAAATTACCCTGCGTAAAAACTAATATGCAACTCCAAAATAAATAACTGTTATGTCTTAAATCTGACACGAATCTGTACTCTAGAGAAGGGCGGTTGCAGTGAAAGGGAGAAAGAGAAAAGTGGATGTGTATTGAAAAAAGTATCAGTTATATTGTCTTTTGTAACGGTAGACTAATTGAATTTGAAAGAAGTTTATGTTTAATAGGGCAGTACCATACTGTATGTCTGTGCTGAGTAACTCAGGCTGTAAATACAAGTGTAGTTCACGTCCGTCTAAAAAGAAAGAAAAACCATTACTTTCGGCTACGAGGGAGAAGCGATGTCACTACCAGCTATTGGAAAAACTTTTGTGCGTTCGTGGACTCGAAATTAACAATTGCGCTTCTTAACTATAATTGTTTAGTTAGAAGATAAAAATTTAAAAGTCTACAAGTAACAAACTTCAATACATTCATAAATGAAAACTCCCATCGAAATCTCGAACAATAAATATGTGTGTTTCTCGAACATCAAGGTTTATTATGTGAATAAGATCTGTGCATAGCATATAGGTCGAAGAACTGGGACCTATCGCCTATTCCACTAAACAGTGCGAGTAATATTTCTGAACAGTACCTTGCAGCCAAAGACAATTATAAGCAGACATCACTACGAATAAAAAGGAGTTCAGCAGAAAAGGTGACATTGTTGATCTGCTTGGTCGTCTAGATAACATTGCCACCCACAATGGGAAAAAATTTACAGGCCTTCAAGTGCAAAACTGAATTGCCGTAAATGCTGTGACGGTTTGGTGATAGGTTGCAACAAAGATCAACGTAAAACACGATAAGTATTTGCTGTAACAAGATCATTATTATGGACAGTTTGAATTAAGGAAGTTTTGTCGCTTGTCCAGACGATAAGGTAGATTCAGACGTTATTGCTTTTTCAGCGCTCTTATTTCGTCTCCTTCTGTGGCGTGGTCACTTATGGGATGCGTCACTGACACATGGGTGAATAAAACGGCAAAGTGTTTCTCTAACACCTACAGTTCGGCAAAACCCCAGTGACATCAACATACCTTTACTAAGGTGTCTGTACAGACAGAACCCTGACGAGAGTGACGCTAATATAGTGCTGTTCTTGCTCTTGAATGTAGGCTATCCACAATCGAGAATTTAAAAGGAGTTGTCAGTCTGCAAGCGCCTAGCACATCGTCATGTATTCTATCTATACAGGTACATTTTAAAAATCCTTCATAAAGGTGGGCGGGTGCTACCAAGGGTTCTGCCGAATGGGGTTCCTTAGAGGGACACTTTTCCTTTTTGTTCAGGCTTGTATCAATGTCACATCGCCCCTCCCCCCATAACAGGAACAAACAAAATAGAAGCTCTCAAAAGGTTTAGGAACCTTTAGCTGTTTTTGGATCACGCTCAAACTTTGTCGAACAGTTTGCAACCGTCCCTACATGTTCCAACCGGTATACGAGAACAAAGCTTGCAGTCGCGTTGCGCTGCAAACAGAAGCGACCATGTTAGATGGTGATTGAAACGGCCAAGGGCATCAGCAGCGTCAAGGATTGTGAAGAAGATTCGAGATTCTCATCGCTCTGTAAGCTGTTGTTTTGGATCGTAAAATGTGTAGAAACCAACACCCCCAAGATAGGAGTTGTTTCATTGCCACCCTTTATACCACCTTATGCGGCTTTTCGTGTCGAGTCTGTGCTGCTGTGTAGAATGTTTTCCTCAGTCCCTCATAATAAAACCATGTGATTTCGAAACTGGGCGTCACGGTTCTGACCTCCATCGCAAAGGCGTCAAATGAAGGGGTGACATATGGACAAGAAGGTCGGTGACGACCTTCTCGTCGTGTGACAACTGCTGTTCCAATGGGCACAATTGTGATGAAAGTTGGTGGCTACGTGACACTATTAACCCACCTTACACGTCACCTTGGTCTGTGGCCTTTCTTCACAAGTGTCACCAGCTTGCTGCTAGAAGTGTCTGCGAGGCCAGAGGGTAGCGTCGCAGGGCCCCAAGCTTACAGATGATGGCTGTATCCAGCTTTGAGCCAAATTTCTAACATAAGTGTCTCAATGTGTGGGAATTATGGAGTTTCGAAAAAGTGATCCTTTAATTCTTTTGCGCATTGTATTTCGTTAATGATCTCATACTGCACAACAGTATTTCAGAAGAGAATGGACAAGCGCAATGCAGGCAATCTCTTTAGTAAACCAGTTGCATCTTCTAAGTATTCCGCCAATAAAAAGCAGTCTTTGGTCCACCTTCACCAAAACATTTTCTTTGTGATCGTTTCAATTTAAATTGTTCGCAATTGCAATTCCTAAGTATTTAGTTGAATTGACAGCCATTAGGTTTGTTTGATTTTTCGTATAACCGACATTTGACGCCACTTTTCGGTACTCATGTCGATGACCTCATACTTTTTATAGGTTAGAGTTAATTGCCCCTTTCCGCAATTACGTTGTTTCATTCAAACAAGAATATAGACTTTTAAGCTATTCATGACAGCAGCATTTCTTGTCCAAACTATTGGGCAAAAATCTGATGACTTTACTAGAGCATAAATGACTGCATCATCTTAAACAGTCTAAGAGGACAGCTCACGCTGTATCCTAAACTATTTATATTGATCAGGAACAACAGAGGGCCTATAACACTTCTTTGGCGAACGCCAGATATCAGTTCTTCTTTAATCGATCACTTTTCGTCAGTTAATACGAACTGTGACCAATCAGACGGGAAATCACGAGTCAAGTTCCACATCTAAGACGATACTGCATAGGCATACAATTAAGTTAGAAGTCGATCGTCAGGAACGGTGGCAAAGGTCCTGAGGAAATCTTAAAATATGAAACCTGTTTGAGATCCGCTTTGGATAGCAGTGAATAATAGTCGATACCAATGAAAAAAGAACTACTTACTTTCACAAGAACTATATTTTTTTAATTCATTCTAGGTGGCAATATATCATCCTCTTCAAGGTAATTCATAATGTATATGGGCAGTTATGATTAAGCTTTCGCTATTTGAGTGGGTCCCCATGAAAAACGAGTGAGAGTGGGAAAATGAAACTTTGTGGGAACATTTGCGAAGATATGTGCAAGTGAAATAACGAATAAACAATTGAAAGTAGAACATTTTCTGCATCACATTAGCCCGGAACCGCACTATATTTTGCTACTGGTTCCCGAAACAAAGGTGAACCGTGAAATGTTTACCGTGACATAAATGGTGCATCGCTTGAAGATCGCACATAGCGTCCAGCATTCCGCGCTGAGGCAACGGTAACATCTTCAGCAATTTGTGGCGCAATTGGCCTTAGGCATATCCCAGGAACAGTTCCCAAATTGTGTTAATTCGACCTTTAAGGTATCGATAAACGCCTTGTCAAAGATGGCGGAGGAGCGGACAGAGGTTCAGGTTTCACTTCTCCGGGGGTGGGAAACTGCAGCTGAAGGCATAAGAATCAGTAATAATCAACTGAATGAGGATGCAGAAGGCAACGTAAATCACTCCATTAAATACACATAATGCGTATCTACTGGACATGTGGCCTGTAAAAGAAAAAGTGTTATGTTAATCTCTCCACTGGCAAAAGATTCCAAAATATCTCCTCATTTAGATCTCCAAGGGGGGACTGCCATGGGGGATTCAGGAGGGGACTACCAATGGGGAGGCAACGAATGAGAAAAAGATTGAATAACCAACCAAAGAATAATGTTCTACGAGTCGGTAACGTCAGAAGCTTGAACGGGGTAGGGAAGCTGGAAAATCTGAAAAGTGAAATTCAAAGACTCAATATAGATACATCAGAGGTCAGTGAAGTGAAATGGAAAGAGGACCAGTATTTATCGTCAGATGAGAATAAGTTAAAATTAACAGTAGCAGAAAATGATATAACGGGAGTAGAATTCGTTGTGAAATGGAAGGTAGGGCAGAGAGTGTGTTACTCTAAAAAGCTCGGCGATAGAGTAGTTTTCATCAGAATCGATAGAAAACCAATACCGACAACGATAATTCAGGTATACACGCCGACGTCGCAAGCTGAAGATGGAGATAGAGAAACCATATGAGGACACTGATAGGGTAACACAGTACGTAAAGGGAGATGAAAATCTAATAGTCATGTGGGACTGGAATGCAGTTGCAGAGGAAGGAATAGAAAAAAGGTTACAGGATAATATGGCCTAGGGACAAGAAATGAGAGAGGAGAGATCCTAATTGAGTTACACTCCTGGAAATGGAAAAAAGAACACATTGACACCGGTGTGTCAGACCCACCATACTTGCTCCGGACACTGCGAGAGGGCTGTACAAGCAATGATCACACGCACGGCACAGCGGACACACCAGGAACCGCGGTGTTGGCCGTCGAATGGCGCTAGCTGCGCAGCATTTGTGCACCGCCGCCGTCAGTGTCAGCCAGTTTGCCGTGGCATACGGAGCTCCATCGCAGTCTTTAACACTGGTAGCATGCCGCGACAGCGTGGACGTGAACCGTATGTGCAGTTGACGGACTTTGAGCGAGGGCATATAGTGGGCATGCGGGAGGCCGGGTGGACGTACCGCCGAATTGCTCAACACGTGGGGCGTGAGGCCTTTACAGTACATCGATGTTGTCGCCAGTGGTCGGCGGAAGGTGCACGTGCCCGTCGACCTGGGACCGGACCGCAGCTACGCACGGATGCACGCCAAGACCGTAGGATCCTACGCAGTGCCGTAGGGGACCGCACCGCCACTTCCCAGCAAATTAGGGACACTGTTGCTCCTGGGGTATCGGCGAGGACCATTCGCAACCGTCTCCATGAAGCTGGGCTACGGTCCCGCACACCGTTAGGCCGTCTTCCGCTCACGCCCCAACATCGTGCAGCCCGCCTCCAGTGGTGTCGCGACAGGCGTGAATGGAGGGACGAATGGAGACGTGTCGTCTTCAGCGATGAGAGTCGCTTCTGCCTTGGTGCCAATGATGGTCGTGTGCGTGTTTGGCGCCGTGCAGGTGAGCGCCATAATCAGGACTGCATACGACCGAGGCACACAGGGCCAACACCCGGCATCATGGTGTGGGGAGCGATCTCCTACACTGGCCGTACACTACTGGTGATCGTCGAGGGGACACTGAATAGTGCACGGTACATCCAAACCGTCATCGAACCCATCGTTCTACCATTCCTAGACCGGCAAGGGAACTTGCTGTTCCAACAGGACAATGCACGTCCGCATGTATCCCGTGCCACCCAACGTGCTCTAGAAGGTGTAAGTCAACTATCCTGGCCAGCAGGATCTCAGGATCTGGCCCCCATTGAGCATGTTTGGGACTGGATGAAGCGTCGTCCCACGCGGTCTGCACGTCCAGCACGAACTCTGGTCCAACTGAGGCGCCAGGTGGAAATGGCATGGCAAGCCGTTCCACAGGACTTCATCCAGCATCTCTACGATCGTCTCCATGGGAGAATAGCAGCCTGCATTGCTGCGAAAGGTGGATATACACTGTACTAGTGCCGACATTGTGCATGCTCTGTTGCCTGTGTCTATGTGCCTGTGGCTCTGTCAGTGTGATCATGTGATGTATCTGACCCCAGGAATGTGTCAATAAAGTTTGCCCTTCCTGGGACAATGAATTCACGGTGTTCTTATTTCAATTTCCAGGAGTGTATGTAATAAATTTGAGCTAGTAATAGCGAATACTCCGTTCAAGATTCAGAAAAGGAGAGAGTATATTTGGAAAAGGTCGGGTGATACGGAAAGATTTCAGTTAGATTATATCATGGTCAAGCAGAGATTCCGAAATCAGATGTAGTAGTGATGAAGAGCAGGCAGAAGTTTAAGTGATTAATCGGGAAGAATCAGTATGCAAACAAGTGGGATACAGAAGTTGTAAGAAGCGACGCGACACGTTTGAAGGCCATAGATACACCAACAATGAATGGCTCAGTAGGCAGTACAGTTAAAGAGGAATGACCATCTCTAAAAAGGCCTGTCACGGAAGTTGGAAAGTGAAACATAGGTACAAATAAGGTAATTGCGAAGAAACCATAGGTACTAGAACAAATACTTCAGTTGATCTTTGAAAGAAGGAAGAACAAGAATATTCAGGGAAATTGAGGACTACAGAATTACAAGTCGCTGAGGAATGAGATAAATAGGAAGTTCGGGGAAGCTAAGAGGAAATGGATAGACGAAAAATGTGAAGAAATCGAAAACCAAATGATTGTCAGGAGGACTGACTCAGAATGTAGGAATGTCAAAACAACCTTCGCTGCACTGGTAAGCGCAGAGGACAGAGTGGGTAGGTGGAAAGAGTTCATTGAAACATCTGTGAGAGGGACTATTTGTCTGACGTGATTGAAGAAGAAACGGAAGACGATTTAGAAGAGATAGGAGATCCAGTATTAGAATTTAAGGGGACATTGTCAGACACTGCTAACTTTAGAATCATGGAAATGGAAATGTCGTGTGGCTAGGGCCTCCTGTCGGGTAGACAGTTCGCCTGGTGCAGGTCTTTTGATTTGACGCCACTTCGGCGACTTGCATGTCGATGGGGATGAAATGATGGAGATAAGGACAACACAACACCCAGTCCCTGAGCGGAGAAAATCTCCAACCCAGCCGGGCATCGAACCCGGGCCCTTAGGATTGACAGTCTGTCACGCTGACCACTCAGCTACCGGGGCGGACACTTTAGAGTCATAATGCCAACAAATACATTTTTAAACACACGGCACCACACAACATTATTGAAGGACTCCTTCACATTCTGGGTCTTCCCATGTAAACACTTCTCTAGTAGCTCAGGATTCGCCAAATCTCTGTAAATAGGTTTGATTGCCTACATTACTGCCAAAGAAAGAGAATGTTTATGCGTAAATTCATGCAGGTGCCAGAAAATTCAGCTTGGCTATATTTACAAGAAGTGTGTGGTGGAGGTGGACACAAAGCATGATATGGCTTTTCATCAGTTGAATTTCGTTGAAAGAAAGTGCTCCACACAGTTCTTTTCGTCTTCTTTAAATTGTCACAGTTACCTCTAATACCCTTCCCATAACATTCCTGTAATTCATCAATTACTTTGTCCATTAGTCTTCTAGCAGACTTTATTGTCTTGTCATCAGAGAGTTTTGTGTTACCCAGCTTGGTTTTTAGGTTTATTCGTAATGCCAACTTCTGAGACGTAGCAGTAGGCGCAAAACAAAGCAATTCACAGCCTTCTAGACTGTGTAGTTCCCAAGATATGATTGCTCAACTGTGGCAGTATATGCGTAGCAACGAAATTTGACAGTCACACATCAACATTCAAAGTATTTTTTGAAGGTCTCACAATTGTCTGATTTTAATGTATTATACACCACACTGTCCAGGAAAGTACAAAGTACATTATGGAGTAGAAAACAGAAAATGTCGAATTTCACGTACAATGTTCCCTTAAGAGAGCCTTGGAGGACTTAAGATCAAATAAGGCAGAAGGGATAGATAACATTCCATCAGAACTTCTAAGATCATTGGCGGAAGTGGCAACAAAGCCACTATTCACACTGGCGAGTAAAATGTACAAATCTGGCGATGTGCCATCTACCTTCTGGCAAAAATATCATCCATACAATTCCGAAGACTGCAAGAACTGATAAGCGCGAGAATTATCGCACAATCAGCTTAACAGCTCATACATCAAAGTTGCTGACAGGAATAATTTACACAACAATGGAAAAGAAAACAGAGGATGTGTTAGATGACGATCAATCTGGCTTCAGGGAAGGTAAAGCCACTAGATAAGCACTTCTTAAGTTGCAGTTGACAATGGATGCAATACTAAAGAAAAATCGCGACATGTGCATAGGATTTTTCGATCTTGAAAAAGAGTTCGACCATGTCAGACGGTGCATTATGTTCGAAATTCTAAGAGAAATAGGGAAAGACGGGTAATATATAATATGTACAAGAGCAAAGAAGGAATAATAAAAGTGGACGACAATAACGAAGTGCTTGGATTAAGAAGGGTGTAAGACAGGGAGGTAGTCTTTCGCCCCTGCTGGGCAATCCAAGATGCAACGATGAGAATAAAAGAAAGTTTGAAGAGGAGAATTAAAATTCAAGGTGAAAGATTATCAATGATACGATTCGCTGATGACATCGCTATCCTGAGTTAAAGTGAAGAAGAATTACATGATCTGCTGAATGGAATGAACAGTCTAATGAGTACAGAATATGAACTAAGAGCAAATCGAAGAAAGACGAAAATAGTGAGAAGTAACAGAAATGTGAACAGAGAGAAACTTAACATCAGGGTTGATGGTCACGAAGCAGACGAAGTTTAGTAACTCTACTGCCTAGGCAGAAAAATAACCAATGAGAGATGAAACAAGGAGGACATCAAAAGGAGACTAGCACTGGCAAAGAAGGGTATTCCTGGCCAAGAGAAGTCTACTACCATCAAACATAGGTCTTAATTTGAGGAAAAAATCTCTGTCTTTTTACTTTTGGAGCACAGCATTGTATGGTAGTGGAACATGAACTGAGGGAAAACCCAAACAGAATAGAAGCGAAGAATTTGCAGTATGGTGCTACAGACGAATGTTGAAAATTATGTGCATTATAAGGGAAGGAATGAGGAGGTTCTCCTCAGAATCTGAGAGGAAAGGACTATGAGGAAAATACTGACCAGAAGAACGAACAGGATGGTAGGACATCTTTTAAGACATCAACTAATTACTTCAATTGTTCTAGAGGAAGCTGTGGAGCGGAAAGGCTGTAGCTGAAGACAGAGCTTGGATTATATCCAGCAAATAACTGAGGACATAGACTGCAAGCGCAGCCCTGAGGAGATTTGCACAGGAGATGAATTCATGGTGGGCGGCATCAAACCAGTTAGAATACTGATGACTCAAAAAAAAAAAAAAAAAAAATCAGACAGCGTGGTTCAGCACTTCTGAAGGGGACTTCCAACGATTTGTTGATTCCATGCCAGGGCTAGTTGCTGCAGTACTTTGGGAAAAAGGAGGTCCGACACAAAATTAGGAACTGTCCCATGACTTTTATCACCTCAGTGTACATGAAGTTAAAAGTTTTATCTAATTGTGGATGTGACCTGAGTTTATTATTTTGTGTAGAAATTACACAGACTTCAAAGTAAGTTTCTTAGTGAGTTTAGCATTTCATCAAGATTTAGAATAAAACAAATTTAGTTATAGAAATTCTCCATAGGTTTCTATAAAGAAATTTTTTGTTGATAGGAACCTATAAAGAAATTTTCTGTTCAATAGTTAAATGTAGTTGAACGGCTTCAACTTCTTTCTCGAAATGAGGTTATCAGATCGTAACAATATTGTATGACGGATTATTATTCCAGAACTGCACAGTTAGTCGATAGCTTCGTGGAGCAGCACAGGGGAATATAGAATTTGATTATGTATTACTTTAAGCTATGAGCTTCTAACTTGAAGCGACATATTTAATTTTGTTTGCGTGCTTTTGTAGTTTGATTCCCAATTTTCTGCCGTGTTTGTGTATTTAAAAGGCGTAGCCGTATGTAGTATGGACAGGGACTGTGACTGCTGCTGAAGCGAGTTGTTTAGATTTGCTCACAGCTCCAGGTGGTGGTGACTTCAGTCACACAGCTTGAGGCTGATGCCAATGGACGTAACTGTGTAAGGGAGGAGCAGATGTAAGAATCCAAGGGACTTCTAGCACGTCCCATGTGTCCCCAGATTGGTCCAGTACTGTGCCCGCCCCCCTTACTGCGGTTGACATTTCAGTCGCGGCCGAGTCGTCTTCGTTTCAAGTCGTCGCCCCTTCATCTGACAAACGGATTTCAGGCGCTGTCTGTGGCTGATAAAATTTCTGAGTCAGATCGCATTCACTTTCTCAGCCTTAGAGGCGGCCTCTCACCCAGTCAAATCCAGGAATTCAATGATGATGGTATTCTGGTAGCTGGGCGCACATAATCGGGTCCCTTAAGGACATGGCTGCCAACGAGGGGATGATGTCCGGTGTGCATAGCGGCGGGAGTCGCTCCAGATTTGGCGCAGGTCCTTCTGGATGCCGGGATCAGCACGCGGTGCAGCCAGCTGCAGTACTAATAGTGCGTGTCGCTCTGGGTAAGAAGAGGTTGTCTCTGGTTTTCGGCGGGGATGAAGACTGTTTGTCCTGCTTACGAGATGCTGAGCTCACCATACGTAACAGTGTCGACAAGGCCAGCTGTGGAACTCCAGTAAAGCGCCGAGTGGAGAGACGGAATCAATGTCTCAAATTCTTTGACTTGTACCATGGGGTGGTGGGATTTCGGCTTCTTTTTATTAATAAAATGGTCATCGCAAAAGGGTAGCGTGGGCTGTGTGGAGTAGACCAGGTGGTTTTTTAGCTAGGAGGCTGTCGGGGAGAATGCAAATAGTGTTTCAGTCTCGAAGCGTGCAGGCCAAACACAGAAAGAGGATGGACGTAGGAACGACGAGTATTATAATATTAAACTGCCGTAGCTGTGTTGAGGAAGAACCAGAGCTCCAAGCCTTCATGGAAAGAGCGGAAGAACATATTGTTACAAGTACTGAATTCTGGCTAGAGTCGAAGATAAATTCTGCAGAAAATTTTTACGAAGGACTTAACGGTTTTCAGAAATGATAGATTCAATGTCGTTGATTGTGGCGTGTTTTTCACTGTTAATAATTTATTTTGTAGCGAAGTTGATGTAGTTAGTTCATCTCAGTTAGGATGGAGCCTGTCATACAGTTATAGTCGGTGGGGGACTTCAATTTACCGTGGATATTTTGGCGGAAATATGTTTTCAGAGCCGGTGATAGGCATAAAACATCAACTGAAATTGTAGAAGACGCTGTCTCCGAAAATTAGTTTGAGCACTTAGCTCAGAAACCTATTCGAAGTGTAAGTGGTAGCGGATACGTACTTCTCCCCTTAGCGACAAAGAATCCTGAGCAAATAAGGAACGTCAGGATAGATACAGGCGTAAGTGATCATACGGTAGTTATAGCGGGACTGAATACAATACCATCCGAGTCCACCATAAATAAAACAAAAATATATCTATTTAAAAATGCAGATCAGATTTTACTAAAAGATTTAATAAGAGACACTCTCCATCTCTTGCTAACTAGCTAAGTAAGCTTAGTTCAGAGAAATAGTATCGACAGAAATTGAGAGATTTATACCAAATGAACTAATAAGAGACGCAACCAATCCCACGTGATACACAAAACAGGTCAGAACAATGTTGCAGAAGCAACGAGAAGAGCATGCCCAATTTAAAATAATACTAATTCACAAAAGTAGGCGAAGCTTTACAGAGGCTTCGACTTCGATGTAAGATGCTTTTAAGATTTTTCAGAAAAAAACTCTGTCGCGAAATCTGGCACAAAATCCAAAGAGATTCTGGTCGTATGTCAAGTACACCAGCTGCAAGACGCCATCAATACCTTCATTGTGTGATAGGAATGGTAATGTCACCAATGACAGTGCCGCTACAGCGGCGTTTCTAAACACCATTTTCGACAGTCCTTCACCCAAAAAAGGCGAAGGAAAGATTCCAGAATTCGAATCAAGAACGAATGCCGACATACGTCCCATAGATGTCAGTCCTCGGTGTAGCGAAGCAATATAATTATTTGATAACGGCGGGTCTCGCGGTCCAGAAAGTACACCAGTTAGGTCCCTTTCAGAGGATGCTGATATAATAACTCCTTACTTTGCAATCATCCACAACCGCTCGCTTGACAAATGATCCATACTTCAAGACTGGAAAGTTGCTCAGTTCGCACCGTTAGTCAAGAAACAAAATACGAGTAATCCGTAGAATTACAGTCCCTTATCAATGACGTCGGTTTACAATAGGATTTGAGAACATACAAGATGTTTATGATTATACTCCAGCCACTTGTGCCATTGTAAATGGAAAAATCTTTTACTGCAAACGTACTCATCTTTACAGGAATGAGTTCAGACTGCTCACTACAAGATTTGCGTTGTTCGTAGTGTTCGTTGCCGTTAGACTTGGGTACTGGTACGGCGGCGTATGGTCGAAACACAAACATCAGTGCGAATTACAGTCAACATGGATACGGACAAGGTTAGCAGAGCTTTACTTCTAAATCTACAATAGTGCTGCTGCTCTTCGCTTTTTTTTACGAATTCCTCTACTGTGCAAGTGAGTTGCGTTTGCAACCTATGTCCTCAATTATCTGGTGGATATAATCCCCGCTCTGTTTCATCTACAGTTTTTACACTCCACAGATCCCTCTACATCATCGAAATAATTCATTGATGCCTTACCGTCCTCTCGCTTCCTCTTGTCAGTGTTTTCTATGTATTCTCTCCCTCACAGCTTCTGCGGATAACCACCTGTTTCCTAACCTCATCAGTCCACCTAATTTTCAACATACTTCTGTAAGACCACATCTCAAGTTCTTCGATTCTTCCGGTTCTCTCACTCTCAATGTTCACTACCGTGTAATGGTGTGATCCAAACATTCAATCACAAAAGTGTCCTCCTCAAATAAGGCCTATGTTTGATACTAGTAGATTTCTCTTGTCCAAGAATGCTCTTTTTGGTAGTGCTACTCTGGATTATATATCCTATTTGTTCCGTCCGTCATGGGTTATTTTTCTGCGTATATAGCAGAATTCCCTAACCTCATCTACTTGTGATCACCAATCCTGATATTGAGCTTCTCCCTGTTCTCATTTCTGTTATTTCTCATTGCTTTTGTTTTTCCTCTATTTACTCTCGGTCCATATTTTGCACTCATTAAACTGTTCTTTCCATTCAGCATTTCCTGTAATGCTTTTTCGATTTCACTGAGAATAACAATGTCATTAGCGAATTTTAATTCCGATCTTGAACCTTTCTTTTCTTTCCCTCATTGCTTCTTCAAAGACGAAAGAATACGTATCTGTCTTCCACCCTTCTTAACCTGAGTACTACGTTCTTTATGTTCCATTTTAATTTTTCCTCCTGATTCTTAAGCATGTTGCATATCACCTGTCTATCACTGTAGCTTGTCCCTATATTTCTCAGAATTTCGAACATCTTGCACCATTTTACATTATCGAATGCTTTTTCAAGATCGACAAATGCTGTGTACGCGTCACGAATTTTCTTTAGTATTGCGTCCATTATCAACTGCAAAGGAAGAAGTGCTTCTCTGGTGCCTTTATCTTTCTTCTGTATATTATTCTTGTCGGAAAATTGGATGCACGAGCAGTTAAGCTGATAGTACGATAATTCTCGCACTTGGCAACTCTTGCTATCTACGGAACTGTGTGCATTATGTTTTTCCGAAAGTCAGATGGTATATCGCCCGAATCGTCTATTCTATAAGCTAGCTGCCGCTTCCCCTAATAATGATTTTAAAAATTCTGATGGAATGTTATTTATCCCTTCTGTCTCGTTTGATCTTATGTCTTTCAAAGCTCTTTCAAATTCTGATTCTAATACAGGACTCCCGATTTCTTCAATATCGTATCGTGTTTCCTCTTCTGTCAGATCATCTGACAAGTCTTCCACCTCATAGAGGCCTTTGATGTACTCTTTCCACCTATCAGCTCTCTCGTCTACATTTAAAAGTGGAATTATCATCGAAGCCCTGCTTTTATTTTCTCCGGAGATTGCTTTGACCTTTCTTCTATATGCTGTATCATTTCCTTTTCGATCACATTTTTAATGAGGTAGTTCGCCTTAGCTGCCCTGCAATTCCTATTTATTTCATTCCTAAGCGATTAACGTTTTTTTGTATTCTTTAAGTTCACTGAACACTTTATCATTTCTTGTTTTGAAGGATCTGCTGAAGAATCTCTTCTGTTACCCTTGGTTTCTTCCTAGTTGTCTTCTTTGCACCTATGTTTCTTTCCTGCTTCTGTGACTGCCGTTATTAGCGATGTCCATTCCTCTTCAATTGAACTGTCGACTGAACTATTCCTTGTCACAGTATTTCTAGCTTTGTAGAACTTCATCAAGCGTATATCTCCGTGGCACTTCCGTACATCAGTTCTTTGCGTATTCATTCTTCCTGACTAGTCTCACCACTAAATTGTAATCTGAGTCTGTATCTGCTCCTGGGTACGCCTTAAATCCAATATCTGATTTCGGAATCTCTGTCTGACCAAGATGTAGTCTGACTGAAATCTTGCCTTTTCTCCCGGCCTTTTCCAAGTACACCACGTTCTTTTCTGACTAGTGAACAGAGTATTCCCAATTACTAGATGAAATTTATTGCAGAAGTCAAGTATTCCTTCTCCCCTCTTGTTCCTACTACCAAGCCATACTGTCCCGCAACATGTTGCTTCTACTCCTTGCCCTAAAACCCCCTACAACATCATTCCAGCCCCAATGACTTTTAGATTTTCATCTCCCATTACGTACAGAATTATCCGTTCATTATCGTCATATACGTTCTCTATACGTCGGCATGTATACCTGAACTATCGTTGTCTCTGTCGGATTGCTGTCAGTTCTGATGAGAACAATCCTATGACTGAACTGCTGATATTACCGTATACTAATTAGACCAGAGATCTTTGTTTTCTTTCCATTTCACTTTACTTACCCCTGCTATATCTTTATTGAACCTTAACATTTCCATTCTCAGATTTCCTAGCTTCCCTACCACTTTCAAACTTCTGACATTTCACGCCCTGAGTCATAGAACGTTATGCTTTCGTGGGTTATTCAATCTTTCTCTCGTGGTTACCTCCCCCTTGGCAGTCCTCTCCCTGAAATTAGAACTGTAACTATGCTGGAATCTTTTGTCAGTGAAAAATTCACTATGATACTTGCACAGTGCCTTGTTGACATCTTGGGTCCAAGGCTTCGTGGGATCTGCGCCACACTCGAGCCTTACTATCGGCTCTTACCAAACGAAAGCTCGACTAATACGATCAGACCACGGTTCCCCAACTTGTCTAGTTCAACCGACATTATCACGAGCCCAGGAGGAGTGCAAAGGCACTCGCGTCGGTCGTATGTTTCCGTAGCCCACTATCGCCAAATTTCGCCGCACTGCCCTAACGAACACTTTAGTCGTACGTCCCACATTGATTTATACAGTTATTTCACGCAATGTTGTTGGTCTGTTGGCAGTGACAACTCTACGCAAACGCTGTTGCACGGGGGTCGTTAAGAGCACATTCTCGGCCAGTGCATTGTCCACAGTGAGAGATAATGCCTGAAATTTAGTATGCTCGGCACACTCTTGACACTGTGGATATCGGTACATTGAATTCCCTAACGATTTCCGAAACGGAATATCCCATGCATATAGCTCCAACTACCAAGCCACGTGCAGAGTCTGTTAATTACCGTCATGCGGACACAATCACGTCGGAAAACTTTTTACATCAATCGTCTGAGCACAAATGACAGCTCACCCAAGGCACCGCCCGTTTACATCCTGTGTACGCGAGGCTACAGTTCAAATGGTTCAAATGGCTCTGAGCACTATGGGACTTAACATCTGTGGTCATCAGTCCCCTAGAACTTAGAACTACTTAAACCTAACTAACCTAAGGACATCAGACACATCCATGCCCGAGGCAGGAATCGAACCTGCGACCGTAGCAGTCGCGCGGTTCCGGACTGTAGCGCCTAGAACCGCTTAGGCTACAGTCACTTGTGTCTGTCGCTGTCCCATGTTTATTGTCACCTTAGTGTGTCTTCACACTGCTGTACTGTATATTGATTTTCTTGTGAAGTTGTGTGTGATATTAGTGTGTCGCAAATTACCCATGTGGATGGAAGTAATTTCCTGTCCTGCGCAGGTGCACTCTAAGACAAAAATAAAATTGTGACACACCACGAAAGAATCATTCGAATTGGATCGAAATTGGTGTATTTTACGTAGAGGAACAGACAAACAAACGATTACAGTTTCAGAAAAACTGTATGATTTATCCAAGAGAAATAGCTTCACCAAGCTGAGTATCTCAGTGACGCGTTGATCCATCTTGGGCCACTACGCAAACAGTTATTCATCTTGTCTCCGTGCTTTCCAAGCCGGACCTTGGCCAGCAAGTTTGCCGGATCATTCAACAATTGAGAAAGTTTGGAGCATTATGGGAAGGGCCCTCCAACTATTTCGGGATTGTGACGATCTAACATGCCAGTTGTACACATTTTGGCACGATCTACGACAAGATTGCCTTCAACAACTCATCAATTAATACCAAGCCTAATGATGGCTTGCATATTGCTCAGAGGTACACCAACGATTTATCGATTTCTTCAGTTTCTGAAGTTCTTTCTCTTGAATGGATCATTCGATGCTTCTGAGATTGTAATCATTTGTTTGTCTG
The DNA here is from genome assembly GCF_021461385.2 of Schistocerca piceifrons. NCBI lineage: Eukaryota > Metazoa > Arthropoda > Insecta > Orthoptera > Acrididae > Schistocerca > Schistocerca piceifrons. The sequence goes on from NC_060143.1 coordinate 13,993,665, forward strand.
TTCATGTAAATCACAGCTGTTTAATTCCGACCCATTCAGATAATTCTTTCATGGTTCGTCTTTTTTTTTGTTTTAGACTGTACATCAACGAACGATATTATGCGACAAATGGAGTTATTCTGTAGCTGCTATTTCTGAAAACATAAGAAGTACTGCTGGATAATGCACTCAGCATTATAGAGCAATTTTTCTGAAATACTGTTTAAGTCACTGAACAAGTTAGATACGAGAGCACCATCATCATTATACAGGGTGATTCAAAAAGAATACCACAATTTTAAAAATGTGTATTTAATGAAAGAAACATAATATAACTTTCTGTTATACATCATTACAAAGAGTTTTTAAAAAGGTTTTTTTCACTCAAAAACAAGTTCAGAGATGTTCAATATGGTCCCCTCCAGACACTCGAGCAATATCAACCCGATACTCCAACTCGTTCCACACTCTCTGTAGCATATCAGGCGTAGCAGTTTGGATAGCCGCTGTTATTTCTCGTTTCAAATCATCAATGGTGGCTGGGAGAGGTGGCCGAAACAGCATATCCTTAACATACCCCCATAAGAAAAAATCGCAGGGGGTAAGATCAGGGCTTCTTGGAGGCCAGTGATAAAGTGCTCTGTCACGGGCTGCCTGGCGGCCGATCCATCGCCTCGAGTAGTTGACGTTCAGGTAGTTACGGACAGATAAGTGCCAATGTGGTGGCGCTCCATCCTGCTAAAATATGAATTGTTGTGCTTCTTGTTCGAGCTGAGGGAACAGCCAATTCTCTAACATCTCCAGATACTGTAGTCCAGTTACAGTAGCAGCTTCGAAGAAAGGTGACGCTGACGCCTAGTCAACAGCGCCTCAAGCGAACAAATGTACAACTAAATGAAACTTCATAGCTCCCTTAATTCGCCGACAGATAGTGCTTAGCTCTGCCTTTTGTCGTTGCAGAGTTTTAAATTCCTAAAGTTGTGGTATTCTTTTTGAATCACCCTGTATATTTTAATAACAAGACACGGGTTCGAAAACAGTACCTCAGCTAAGCGACCGACGCCATAGCATACCCTCACAACATCGGTACGTATCAGACGTTGACACACATCAATAGCAACAGATTCACCTCGACAAGACTTTTCGAAACGGTTCAAAAAATTTAGCGTAGTTTTCCAACGAAATGGATAGAAACATTGCAGAGAAATTAATGTCGGAGCGTATGGCTGTTGCACCGAATATGCTACAACTAATGAATGTATTGCCTTACAAAATTGATTTGTAATTTATAATCACTGTTATTCCCTGGGCGCTCCATAGCCCAGCCCGCATCATAGAGCATTGCGATGCTTATTTCTGCATTTACAGCATTATAAGCTTAACATTTCTGTGCTGTGGGCTGTCTGCTATCCGACCTGCTTAATATGTGACCTGTGACCTTTCTGCGTTCAAGGAGGTAACGATGGTTGTTTGCCTTGGACGTTATTTCCACGTTTGTTGCGAAAGCTACAGAGGATCCACAGAAATTCTCGCTTATCTCATTAGAGTTTGTTCCTTTGTTTTGCTGTCGATTCTGCACCGTGGCGTGTACCCCTGTCATCGTGAATGGCTGAAGACCATACACTTACCCACATGAGCACATAACTGATTATTGCTTCCTTATAGACACACCTACGAATATTCTGTTGTCCCCATGACTGATCTCTTTTGAACTCTTCCGTCACGAGAGTTATTTTGCAATTGGAACGTTTACTTGTGTCGGATACAGGGTCACATATTGGCGTGGTTTTTGTTGCTTTAGTATTAGATTGTATTATACTAGGAATGGCCTTCACTTCAGTGTTTACGCTTCTCAGAGCAGTACTTCTTTTTGCCCAGAGAGGACAGAGTGGAACCAAGTTTTAACAGAGCTCAGTATTGAAATAAATTTTCAAACAGAGCCATTGATAATGTATTTACGGAAAGGGCTAATGAACAAATTTATGATACGAAACTAACAGTCAATGACCTCTTACACCATGAGATTTTACATCCTTTTGTTAAGTTTTAACGCTCATCAGGTTGCAAAATCAAGTAAATCAGAGTCTAATGAGACAGTCAGTAAGCTAAAAATTGATTAGTTTAGGAAAATTCTCAATGACATGAAGTGATGTATACAGTGCTCACAGCTTGAATTATTTAAAAGCTGCTTTCCCCCAGCGGTAACCCAAATTATACCAGAGTCTACGAAGAAGTCATGAATTATTCATAGAATAGATGCAGTTTGTAAGACAAAATGGAAACTCTCAGGAATTACTCTGATGTTATAACGGACCTACACTTCCGGTTAATTAGGATTTTTGAATGAGACGTGCACCTAATATGCCCCATTGTTTGGGAAAGGCATCTATTCCGAAGAATAATGAATATCCACATAAGTGCAGATACAGTTATACCTAAATCGTTATCGCGTGACTACTTTGCACGATAATGATCGAGAGAAATTTTGACAAAAAAAGGAAGAAGTAAGAAATGGTTAGTGATATTTGGAAAAAATAAACTGGATCTGCTATAATTTTAGTTTACAAATTGCTTAAGAATGATCGTCAACTCACTACGTGAACAAAAATAACTCTATGATTATTTATTGTTTACACCTGTGATTACGAACTAATCACTGAACTGTAGTCACGCGTGAACGGAACCAAAAGCATTGACTCGAGCTTATATGCAAGAATACAGTTAATACCGAAACTTAATTCGAAAACCAGCAAAATAATTTGTACTGAACAAATGCACGTAAAAGTGAATTGTTTGCACAACAGTTCGCTTAATGAATAGCTTTGCATTACTCACTATATTGCTAAACTATTACTGGTCTTACAAAATATTGATTTCAGAAATGCAAATGTTCATGAGTAATTGTTTTCTGTTATAGTAAGCTTTATCTGGAAAGTTCGTAAAGTTGCATTTAGAGAAGAATAAGCAATTTTACATTACAGTGTTGGGTAATTTACAGATGTGAGCAGAATTTGCAGTTCACACAAAAAACATGAAATACGTTACTCTGAAGTAATATTTTGTCAACATTCATTTAAATTATGTTTTTACTCTTTCACTGTTAGTCATTTTTCTTTAACTTGTTGTTCTACCAAGCAACAAAGTTTACTGCTTTCAAATAGCAGTTCTGGATAGTACTCAGTTTTGTAACTTGCATTTCTATATCTTAGTTACCGAAATCAAATAAGCTGATCCCTTTCAACATTTTACTAGTCTTTCACTGGTGTTATTCTCAGAGACAATAATGGTAATAGGATAAGACCCTGACGCATAACAAGTTTGGACCCACAATATTCTCCTTGAATATCAGTCCCTTTTGATGACATTGATGACAGTGTACTGTGCCCATTTACAGCCACATAATATGCGTGGCCTTATATTAAAAGTCTTGCAGTTTATTCCTTACATTCCCGCGTACTGCGTCTGCACCTGACCACTTGTCGCCAGCAACTCTCTCCAGAGGCTACTGCCCGATTCCGCGCTTACGGGCCCAGCGAGAGTAGTCCTTGCTTCAAAATTGTTCCTTGGCTCTATACAATAGCGAACTTCCCAGATTATGCCAGCGTTACTACTACATTGTAATTACGTCATTTGAGTTAATTCTTCAATGTTTCATTATATGACAACATTAATAAAATAATATCAGATAAATAAGAGAGAAATTACACCACAATTATATTAAAGTTACAGAATTTATTATGCGAAAATATTATTAGGCACTTTGCCGTTGTGTTTCAATGTGTAACACCTATTTTTGACTTATTTTCTATCTGTTTCGATATTTCTACGTCAGTTTGTAGTGTTGCTTATACAGAATGTTGTATCTGTCTTGGAAATTCTTTCACTATGTATACATATTTCAGTTATGTGAATTTTTTGAACGATGATGTTTAAAATGTACCTGAGGATTTAAATAATTACTAAAATGATACTGATAATGACTTGGTGCATAGTTAGGGAACGTTGGGTTGAATGGAAAAGATGTGGGGAAGGAGGTAGCTGGCAGGAGTGGGAAAAGTGTGGTGGCGCGCAAGTGACAATTTGTCCTTTGTGATGGGTAAGGAGTCTGCGCTGAGCAGTGCTGTGGTTAACATCTCGCTAGCAGTAGCGGATCGTTGTGGCTCATATTCCTGGAGTTTTGACGGCAGAAGAGCTTAAGGGCAATATTTATGGGCCTCAGATGCCGCAGTTGATGATACTTTTGTCATGGCATCGTTTTCAGCCCTAAAAAAATATAATTCCAGCGCCAAGGAGATCTGTAATAGGGTGAGGCCAACAGTACTGCTATGACTGCATCACTGCCATGTTAACACCACTGCAAATTACGCCACCAATACCACCAGCCTTCCACAAATTTTTTTATATATGCCACTCTGTAAACGGACCACGTATTTGTGAAATTTGGTTGATTTTAATAATAATCGTGGTGTTGCTTAAAACCTTATCTTGCAATCGTGATTATCCCAAATCACAAACTTGGACAGGAATTTTATCTTAACGAATTTAAGTTCGAGTGTATTAATGTATTATGGAAAGACTTATTCGGCAGCTGTAAAAATAGTTGAGATTGTTTTGTAATGTGTGGAGTTATACTGTTGAAAATTTAGTTTCACAGTTTGAGGAATACTTAACTTCCAGTGCATTTTTAAATCAATCTGCAGCCATTTCCTTAAAAAATTTGCCATACTTGGAGAGCTGCCTAAAAATAATAAAGTGGATCTGAAGTGAAATAGATTATTAATTGTTGCATTTATGCAGTTTGATGAAAATTACAAAGTTTTATCAGTGTTCATTTCACGAGAAAGTGTTTAATATTGTGTTGGTATCTGCACAGCCAACTACATTTTGAGTAGGGTAAAAGACTGCTTATCAAAGCACATTTGTTACTTAAAGAGTTAGAGTTTGTTATGCTTTACTTAATAATTATCGGCCAGAATACCTAACATTTCTCATATATGCTTGTGTAGTTTTGTTAATAAGAGTGGTTTTTCAAACCATGAAAGTTTAAGGGCCCTCATGTATTAGGCTAGTTAGTTAATGAAGCAAAGCGAATGCTCCTTCAGAGCCAGTAATTAGACCTACATTCTGTTGAATTGCTTCAAACCCAGTTTAAGAAAGAAATATTTACTGTGTTAGATATTCTAATGCAACTTGGTTAATTCACAAGTATAGAGACCCTGTACTAAGCAATGATGTTATTAAATATGATTATTAACAGACCCCTGATTTAAATCAGTCATTTCATGCTCTTCCCTGTTTAGTATTGCTACCAGTTTCACGTGTGTTGGTGGTTGGTTCTATAAACTGCTGCATCCAGTTCATTTAAGGTACGTTCAAAAATGGCTCTAAGCACTATGGGACTTAAAATCTAAGGTCATCAGTCCCCTAGACTTAGAACTACTTAAACCTAACAAACCTGAGGACATCACACACATCCATGCCCGAGGCAGGATTCCAACCTGCGACCGTAGCAGCAGCGCGGTTCCGGACTAAAGTGCCTAGAACCGCTCGGCCACAGAGGGCGGCATTTAAGGTACGTGTTGCTGAGAGGCATATGTTCCTGTTTGCTATCTCATTGGCCATTTGTATGTTTGAATTCCAAGTTGGTAGTAGATTTATCTGCAAAGTTAGATTACTGTGCTGCAGTGAGAACAGGTCTAGAGAAAGAGTTTACTGTGTGTGTCAAGGAAAGTTGGGTTAGCCTTAGCACTGCTTTCTGCTTTATTATATTGCTTAACACAAGAATGCCTAACTAGGCTGGCGACCGATATTAATATGTAATGTTACAACTTGCTTTTGTGCTGGGAGAACGTCTGTTTCCGACCCGTTGATTTACTGTTGATTATACTCCGCTGGAGTGTTTCGGAAACGAATCCCAGTTTGATTGTTCTGTTCCCATTAGGTTATTCCACGGTCGCAACTTCCAAAAATTTCCTCGCAGAGGATTAACGTTAGCATCGATTGCCGCCTAAAGGTGGTCAGTGTTACCATTACAAGTCGACACCATAGCTCACTACAGAACATTCACATCGTGACAGGAATTGTAGAAAGAGAGGACGTACAGACAGCACTGCAAAGACTAGAAAGTTGGGCGAAGGAAAATGGTAAGTAAGAAATCTGTTTACTGTTTCAAAAGTGATCACCATCACTGTTAACACACATATCTCACTCTGAGACAAGAAGGTCAGTGCCTCCAAGGGAAAATTTTTGTTGTTACCTATGGAACAGTAATTATATCCAGATGTGCACCTCGGCGTCCGAAGCAAATCGACGGCCACCAGTGCCTTCCTTCAGGGTTCAAAAAATATAATCTGGACAATATGAAGGATCTTCAAGCGCTTCCCATCAAAACTCTTCAACCTTGGCCTCATTTGGGCCGAAAGTGCGGAAAGAGGGGTAAAAATCTAAGAGATGTTCATGAAAATGATACAAACAGTACGTAAATCAACGCAGTCCCACCTTACACATCAACTCATGAGAAAGACCTACTTCATAGGATATCGCCACAGGACTGTATCAGAATGATTGACCCATGCTGGGTGATAGCTGAACCAGACAATGCAGGAACCAGAGGCACGTAACAACGAGACTGGCAATACATGAGTTTCATCAGACGTATACCTCAGCAACAAATTCCACAAAGGGAATGAGGAGCGTAAAAGTTTATTATGTGGACAAGTGTGTAAACGTGTCATATCATAAGGTGTACGAAGAGAACACAAAATATAATAAACTACAGCGAAGGCTAAAATAAGTGAAGGCTTGTACAAAATAATACTGTATATCAATGCCCCATCAGAACACACGGTTTCTAAATAATAGTGAAGCAACAACAGTTCAAAGTACAAAAAATGTCCATGTTTTACCATCAAAAAATTGATCACATTCGGGAATAATAAATGATTTATAACAATAGGATTCTTAGCGATGCAGTCACTGCATGTTGATGTGATACAGATAATACGGAAATTTCCGTTTTCCAATGTTTTGACCTGGGACACATGGTACATCGTACATGTTTTACTAGGTTAACTGAGAGTTTAGAAATTTCACATTTCAGAAGTCTGCAAATGGGTTGTCTTAGCTGCTGTGGTAGGTTTGGGGTGACAAGCAACTTCATGATATTCATCATGTCATAGATTAGTGAGAGAGATCATCTTCTGGAACGGTAGTTGCTAGGGTACATTGTGCGATTCGCATCCAGTGCACCTCTCCTGCTTTCATAGTACTCTTTTATCTCAGGCTTATTTGAAAATATTTTTGTCTACAGTTGCAATATGTTTGTATTGCCTATTGCATTATTAGTTATACGCTCATTGAAACAGCAGTATGCGTTGAGGAGACCAAAATAATAACCATAGGTCTGGGGTCAAAGATACTTTGGTAGTACTTTCTCCCAAACCATATAACGAAGAGCTAAATTTTACTAGCAGGAACTCCTTTTAAATCCCTATTTCGTTGTTTTTCCTTGAAGTTCCAACACATCTGAGGTCTCTTTCTATCAGCTCTCTTATGTCAGCTGAACAGAACAAACTAACTTCTGTCACATTCCTCATGGTTCCTTGAATAGATTTCACCAACTGCATAACACCTCTTATATGTTTCGCCAGATTTTACTCCTTTTCCGATAATGTTAAATCATGACTGTCTTTGTCACAATAAATGTATCTATGTAAAAAGTAGCGTAAATTGGCATCAATAATGGCCACGTTCTAAAGGTTGTACTTCATTGACGTGTACATTTTGAATTTACACCTAGCACTATACATGATCATTATTTCGTATACACGAGCATTTTCAAAATTTGAATAACTAGTCTTAGTTCTCATACAAAGTCGAAGTATTTGTGAAATACACTCCTGGAAATGGAAAAAAGAACACATTGACACCGGTGTGTCAGACCCACCATACTTGCTCCGGACACTGCGAGAGGGCTGTACAAGCAATGATCACACGCACGGCACAGCGGACACACCAGGAACCGCGGTGTTGGCCGTCGAATGGCGCTAGCTGCGCAGCATTTGTGCACCGCCGCCGTCAGTGTCAGCCAGTTTGCCGTGGCATACGGAGCTCCATCGCAGTCTTTAACACTGGTAGCATGCCGCGACAGCGTGGACGTGAACCGTATGTGCAGTTGACGGACTTTGAGCGACGGCGTATAGTGGGCATGCGGGAGGCCGGGTGGACGTACCGCCGAATTGCTCAACACGTGGGGCGTGAGGTCTCCACAGTACATCGATGTTGTCGCCAGTGGTCGGTGGAAGGTGCACGTGCCCGTCGACCTGGGACCGGACCGCAGCGACGCACGGATGCACGCCAAGACCGTAGGATCCTACGCAGTGCCGTAGGGGACCGCACCGCCACTTCCCAGCAAATTAGGGACACTGTTGCTCCTGGGGTATCGGCGAGGACCATTCGCAACCGTCTCCATGAAGCTGGGCTACGGTCCCGCACACCGTTAGGCCGTCTTCCGCTCACGCCCCAACATCGTGCAGCCCGCTTCCAGTGGTGTCGCGACAGGCGTGAATGGAGGGACGAATGGAGACGTGTCGTCTTCAGCGATGAGAGTCGCTTCTGCCTTGGTGCCAATGATGGTCGTATGCGTGTTTGGCGCCGTGCAGGTGAGCGCCACAATCAGGACTGCATGCGACCGAGGCACACAGGGCCAACACCCGGCATCATGGTGTGGGGAGCGATCTCCTACACTGGCCGTACACCACTGGTGATCGTCGAGGGGACACTGAATAGTGCACGGTACATCCAAACCGTCATCGAACCAATCGTTCTACCATTCCTAGACCGGCAAGGGAACTTGCTGTTCCAACAGGACAATGCACGTCCGCATGTATCCCGTGCCACCCAACGTGCTCTAGAAGGTGTAAGTCAACTACCCTGGCCAGCAAGATCTCCGGATCTGTCCCCCATTGAGCATGTTTGGGACTGGATTAAGCGTCGTCTCACGCGGTCTGCACGTCCAGCACGAACGCTGGTCCAACTGAGGCGCCAGGTGGAAATGGCATGGCAAGCCGTTCCACAGGACTACATCCAGCATCTCTACGATCGTCTCCATGGGAGAATAGCAGCCTGCATTGCTGCGAAAGGTGGATATACACTGTACTAGTGCCGACATTGTGCATGCTCTGTTGCCTGTGTCTATGTGCCAGTGGTTCTGTCAGTGTGATCATGTGATGTATCTGACCCTAGGAATGTGTCAATAAAGTTTCCCCTTCCTGGGACAATGAATTCACGGTGTTCTTATTTCAATTTTCAGGAGTGTAGCTGCAGTTGGATAATCCCTAGTATCTGCTTCATCAAGCCTGAGAGCCATGAGAAGTATACTGAATTGCTTCACTGACATGGTAAGTCTGAAGGTTGGTCTTCCTGTAGTGTCTATTTTTAATATGGACTTTAAATCTCTACTATAGGATATCGAGGTTGCTGAAGAGAATAATAAACTCAAAAATGCCTTTGAAGCAGTAGGGTGGTGGTTGGAAAGGACTGGGACCCAATATAAAGTGTATTTTAACAATAGTTTATTAAAACAGTAAATACTTCAGAAACAGAAAGGAACAGTAACGAAAAAATTTTAAGTTAAAAATAATCAGTCTGAAAAGTCTCATAAAAATCCACATATTGCTGAAGCAGCTGCAGTTGGGTCAGAATCTTTCGTTCCTCCCAAACATACGCGTCATCTATTAGGAACAGGTAATGAAATGATAAAGTCCTGAATTTGACACTACAGTCCAAGTGTGATAGTTCCACTTAAGTCCATATCTACCACGTTGTATTCCGAGCTGCCCTCCTAGGGCTCCACTGTACTATGTCGTTGGTACCGCTCACCGACGACGACTGCAGGAGGTAGCTCGCCGGCTTCTTCACGCGCACTCCAACCGTGGACTTCCAAGAGCTCGCTGCGGGCTGAACACAGCCTCACTGTAGAAGCCTGGTGGCACCGGTAATGCCATCATGCAGGTGAATACATTCAAACAGGCTGCTTGTTGCTGGGTATCTGTGTAACGTGGTGTCCTCTGGCGGTTGAGTGTGGTCTGTGGAAGGCTTTGCAAGACAATTCCATTAGCCTGGTACCTTCCTGTGGCAGCTGTTGCTATCAACTTTCGAATGGCGCCACCTGCTGATTAAGCAAACGGTGACAATGCGCCATGCCAAAGACATGTAGTGCAGGAAATGCTGCAGAACGTAGTGCTCCCCCATTATGAAAGGAAAAGCAGAGTGTGGTGTCACCGCCAGACACCACACTTGCTAGGTCATAGCAAATGACGTAGCTGAAGGCTATGCTAACTATCGTCTCGGCAAATGAGAACGTATTTTGTCAGTGAACCATCGTTAGCAAAGTCGGTTGTACAACATGGGGCGAGTGCTAGGAAGTCTCTCTAGACCCGCCGTGTGGCGGCGCTCGGTCTGCAATCACTGATAGTGGCGACACGCCGGTCCGACGTATACTAACGGATCGCGGCCGATTTAAAAGCTACCACCTAGCAAGTGTGGTGTCTGGCGGTGACACCACATTCCTCCCCCGCAAATCGGCGCACGGGTTCTGCCGCTCCCGTCTGCTTTCAGCGACGGTGCCGTCCGGTCAGCGCCCTGGGGTCCCATCTACTGTCTCGCCTCAGCCCCAGGTGTTCCCGACGCTGCCTTCCATTTTGCCCCATGGCGACGCGCCGCCGCCGCCGCCTGTTCTCCCGCCGGCGACGCCCGCAGGGGACGCGTCGCTGCAGCCGCCGGGCGCCTCCCTGGGTCACGCGCCGCCGATCGCTTCCCGTGACCAGTTGTCCTCCGACATGGAACTCTTGCCCGCTCCGGGCCTTTGGTCGTCTTCGCCCGTCGGGTGCCCCGGCCCGATGGAGGTCGACCCTTCGGCCCCTCCTGTCTCTCTGCGGGCGCATACACCGCATGTTGGCGTGCACCCTGGAGCAGGTTTTCAGGCGTTTCCTAACTCTCCTCGGACCGAATGGCCGGGTGCGGGTGGCGCAGCCTCACCTGTTGTTAGGCTCCCCACCTCGTCGCACACGTCAACATGGGTTCCTCCCCACGGCGAGCGGAAGCCTTATAACACAACCGTGCGCCGATTTGCGGGGGAGGAATGTGGTGTCACCGCCAGACACGACACAGAGTGCAGTCAGGATCCTCAACTAGGCTGATATCCATCTGGCGCACACTCGTCAGATAAGTTAATAGGTCGCTGCCTAAAGGTGGCGGATCGTTGAATCTCCCCACTCCCCAAACCGGGAAGAGAGGACGACAGCTCCTGGATATGAGCAGGTTTCTGATATGGGGACGGACCGAAAAAATTTATGTGTGGGATTTATGTATGGAATAGTGTAAGAGGGGATCTGGAAACGCGAGGAGTTTTAGAGTGGCGAAGCACAGACTGAGACAGAAAGGTGCAGCCCGTTGAGCTCAGAAGACACGCCCAGTGCTGATGCAGCCCTGTGAGAACAGAACCTGAGAAGAGATCTGAACAGAAGAGTGACGTCCACCCAAGGAACAGCAACAGAAGGGCCGTGCGTTGGAGACCGACGGTGGACGTAGAAAGCTGTCCGAGGATATGTCAGAAGTGCCATGTGGTGGCACTTGGAGTCAGTCGCACCGGGTGACAAAGGATCCCACAGCGCAAATGAGCAGTGGTGTCTGACACGACGGGATAAGGAAGACTGTGTAGACTCGTCGAAGTGCCTTGGTGAAGTGGAGAGGCGTATGTGGGTTACCGACCGCGTTCTTTAGGGCTGCCTGGTGATATTATCTAAAATGACCGGCCAATCTGTGTTATAAAGAGGACCACTGAAGTGTAACGGGAGCTGCGACCCTGTCGTCTGTGGCTCTGATCTAGGCGGTGGGGCGCCAGCGTTAACCACATCTGAGATCTACGTATATGGCAGCGCTTCAATCGCTGACAAAGGAACTTAGATTCTGGAATGGATCAAGGCCCAAAAAGCTGGTTGTTGTCTGGGAGTAAGTGAAAAGAAACTGCACTGACAAACTAACTGAAAAGTACTGTACACGGACATGACAACTATCGTGAAATGGCACTTCGTGCTTACCTTTAGAAAACAACAACGGTTATCAATAAAGAAACTATAACGGAAACCCAATTAAAGCATAAGTATCCACATTAATAATAGAGGAGATCCGATGGGTATTTGGAATCTCCAGTAACATCATATTTCACAAAAATCACTTCACTAAAATGTTCAAGAACTGAGGCCATAGTATTCTGAATTCAGTTACCTAAAGAACTATTAGATTACCACTATCCACAATTTCTGTAATGGAACTGACAGTAGAACAGGCATATTGAATGGTATCGCCATTAGAAAATTGTAATTGAATACGATACACCGAAATTCAAAAATTGTTAGTAAAGGAATCAGATTCCCAAGCCTGAGAGGCGAGTCACGGAAAAGCACTGGATAACCTGTAACACCAAAGGGATCGGTGCAGCACTGGTTTTGTAAACAAACCTTAGCTTAATGACCCAGTTTGCGTCAAAAAAGGCGTTCCAGGCGTTTAAAAGAGTAGATGACCGCCGGAAGTCCAACCAGACTCGATTACTAACCGACAGGATGGTGAAAAGTCATCTCAGAAACATCGGAATGGTCGCACTATAATGCCCATTCCGAGCTCTCAGGTTGTTCGAAAGCATGCACCACGCATTTTTAAACTGGGGTTGCGCAGGCGAAGCATACTTTAGCAAATCTCCGAGTCTTGAATGTGAACAAGTAATATACGTCCAACCGCAGAATCTGGGTGAGACCGGTGTAGGACGGATTTTCACACATAAACTGACAGTCAACAAGCAATACATCGCTATATGATAATCCATGGTGTTTAAACGTGCGGAAAAACTTACAGACCGCTCCCACCACAAGAAGGTTACCTTGAAAATATAAACATAAAAAAAAAGTTTGCATCACCTCGGTTCCCAGAAGTCGTAGATAGACATTGACTGTGTATATTGTATCATAGTCCCTTTGACTGTTCAGAGATGTCACTAAACCCGGCCAAAGATATAAACAACCATGAGCGAGCAGCGCCTAATAGACGGAGGGGGTCCGACCGGCAGCCGATCAGTTCCAGTTATTCCACCAGGAAGAAGGTACACGACTCATGTTGTCTGTAGCTCAACCATGCCTAGACGATCAATACTGAGATTCGATCGCGTCCGCATTGTTAATTTGTCCCAGGAAGGGGTCTCAACCAGGGAAGTGCCCAGGCGTCTCTGAGTGAACAAAAGCGATGTTGTTCCAACGTGGAGGAGATACAGAGAGACAGGAAAAACAGGAACTGTCGATGACATGCCTCGCTCAGGCCGCCCAAGCGCTACTACTGCAGTGGATGACCGCTATTTACGAATTATGGCTCGGAGCAACCCTGACAGCAACGCCACCATGTTGAATAATGCTTTTCGTGCAGCCACAGGACGTCTTGTTACTACTCAAACTGTGCGCAGTAGGTTGCATGATGCGCAACTTCACTCCCGACGTCCATCTTTGCAACCGCGACACCGTGCATTGCAGTAAAGATGGGCCCAACAACATGCCTGATGGGCCGCTCAGGATTCGCATCACGTTCTCTTCACAGATGAGTGTCGCATATGCCTTCAGCCAGACAATCGTCGGAGACGTGTTTGGAGGCAACCCGATCAGGCTGAACGCCTTAAACACACTGTCTAGCGAGTGCAGCAAATGGAGGTTGCCTGCTGTTTTGGGGTGGCATTATGTGGGGCCGATGTGCGCCGTTGGCAATTATGGAAGGCGCCGTAATGGCTGTACCATACATGAATGCCAACCATATCGGCAGCATACGGGAGAGGCATTCGTCTTCATGGACGACAATTCACATCTTGTGAATGACTTCCTTCAGGACAACGACATCGCTTGACTAGAGTGGCCAGCATGTTCTTGAGACATGAATCTTATCGAACATGCCTGGGATGGACTGAAAAGGGCTGTTTATGGACGACGTGACCCGCCAACCACTTCGAGGGATCAATGCCGAATCGTCGTTGAGGAGTGGGACAATCTGGAACAACAGTGGCGACATGGACTTGTGGATAGTATGTCACGACAAATACAGGCATGCATCAATGCAAGAGGACGTGCTACTGGGTATCAGAGGTACTGGTGTGTACAGCAGTCTGGACCAACGTCTCTGAAGATCTCGCTGTGTGGTGGTGCAACATGAAATGTGTGGTTTTCATGAACAATAAAAAGAACGGAGATTATGGTTACGTTGATCTCTATTCGAATTTTCTGTACAGGTTCCGGAACTCTCGGAACCGTGGTGATGCAAAACATTTTTGTTGTGTGTATTTACCTAGTTTATATTTTTGTCTGAATGGCGTAAATCCGGGAAATGTTCCATTACAAACATTAAACACACGAGCACGAGCGGCAGAGAAGAAAACTGAATGCTTGTTACATCACCGAAAAGTCCTTACGCAACGAAGTGTGAAACGCCCCCTTTGAACATTTATACAGGACTGTGCTTAACCTGACACACAATATTTTTAGCGCAACGCAATCTGACTTTCAAAAGTCCCTACTAAAGAATGGCCCTGACAAACATTAAACTATACCTTTCACAAATCACTTACCTCACAAAAATCTTCGCTGCTCAAGCTACTGCAATACAGCGAGCGCCACTACTGCCAGCTAAATAAAAGATTCAAACTACTGAAGGCACTAACTACTGATAGGGGTAGTTAGCAAATGAAAGATATTAATAGAGAGCAAACAATGTATTTACCTTAATATCATCACAAGTCATAATATATATCAGTTCATGACAAATTACAAAACTCCGCCATCTCTCTCCCCACATCCACCACTGCTGGCGGCTCACCTCCAACTGCGCAACGCTACGCGCTGTTCACAGCCAGCTGCCGCTGCCCAACACTACAATGGCAGACAACAATGCAAACTAGCCACAGACTGCACACAGCACAGCCAGTGATTTTCATATTGAGCGCTACGTAACGTTGCCAATAAGAAAACATAAACAGCCTACTTACATAGCCCCCATGCTCCCCACAAAAAATTTTACAAAATTTTTTTTGGGCAGTGGCCAATAATGATTTGATAAAATTTTTCATAATTACAATAACAAAGAAATCAAATGCACACACTTATTGATACAATGTTGGTCAAAAGCTAAAAATTTCTCACAGTCCATAAAGACAGTCCTGATCATTCATTACGGTAATCACAGGTTTTTTTTCACAAAGTCTCATTAGTAAAAGAAATTGCACACAGAAGTAGTGGATTTCCATGCTCTTGAAGAAGTAGTGTTGTCCTTCCAACGGAAAGACAGTGCTGGCTCTTGACATGCTGACAGGTAATGGGCCACAATGGAGCAAACCCACAGCAGAGTCATTCGAAGTTTTGAAGAGTATTGGTAGGTAAGTCATCACAGAGCAGACCCACTGTAGTCCTGGTAGAGATTACGGTATTGGTGGGCCACCAGAGGTGCAGACCCACTGCAGTCCTTGTAGAAATAATGGTATTGATGGATCATCAAAGATGTAGACAAACTGTAGTCCTTGAAGAGATGGCCAGCAGCCATCTGTTGTGACTGTGCAGGTGCACAATCACCATTGAAGAGTCTTGCGGATAATATAGCAAGTCCATAAACCACCACTTGCTCCCTCACTAAGTTTTTGAAATTTTCCTTAGAACCAGCAATGCTGTTATCCAGTCCCTTGCTGAGTTATTAACACACGTGCAAACACTAACAGTCCCTACTTCTCACATATTGTCCACATACTATGACCAACAGAAACGTGTGCAGTGAAATGTAACTAACAAGTTAATAATGTCATGAACTGGTGACAATTACAATTTTATAACATAAGAATACAATTACAAAGGTACAAAATACATCATTAAAACATAATAATACAGATAACATTTGTAGTACAGGCTTTACAAAAGAATAGAAATAAACATATACATCAGTGTTACAAAAATAGTGACATAAGTACATACATAAAATAATGAGAATAGTTTTCGAAACATTAATTTCACACATGAACATTGAAACAGAACAGAATTGTAAACAACTTTACAAAGAAAATAACATATTATTAATGCAACTTATATTTGAGGATAACAGTATTCCTCCTCATAGTGAATATAGCTTAGTATTAGAAGAGAAAAAAATTCTATGAAACAGTACACAGAGACAGGAAGAAAACAAATACTCAAGGGTACACAAACACATAGTGGGATAACACCAATAGGAAAGGACAGGGTTCGTTTTCAGTGTAACATTTGGTACTGCAGTCCAACCCAAAACTTCATATATCTTTCCTCTTATTTCATCCTTTGTTTCCACCAAAAAAAATTCTATCTAAGCATGCTTTCTGTATTTATATGTTCACACATTTCTTACCTCAACATTTATTTCCAAGAAAATCCTACCTAAACCTGTTTTCTCAATGCATTTCTTCCAATTCATCGCAACTCATTCTCTTAGAGGCTACCCCCTCTTAAGCTAACTTAAATCTACTGAGCTCAGATGCTAAACTAAGGGACGAGGCAATGCAGCATCACATAACAAATCAACACAAACAGCAATGCAAAAAATGCAAATTGGCAAAGCTAGCAGCATAAATGAGCAAAAGTCAAATTCAATAACACTATGCCTGGCAAACAGCAGCAACTTATACCTAAACATGACATAGCGCAAGCAGAAAAAATATTACACTAAACAACAATGCAGATAAGGGAAATGTATATTCACATCTTAATGTCTGTGTAATTAAAGTGGTGCACCACAAGAAGTTATTCTACCAAAAAGTTACCAATTACTTGAAAAGAAAATTATGAATGCAGTTACTAGTTCCTTCTTATTGTTCTTTCCTTTCCAAGTGCTCCTTTTTTAAAGAATGTGGATCATAAAATAATTATTTAATAGATCTGTTGACAGAAAGTGTTCACATTAGCAAATGCATTTTATTTTATAAAAGCAATGCTGCAACACAGCTGGAAAACAGATGTCAAATGAAATAAGCAACTATGAAAAGCAAAGCATAAAAATATCATTCAATAGTCATGTGGCATTTCGTAAGTTAGTAGAAATTCTCTCAACTCTCATAGAAAGACGCTTGTCATAATCAGGTGTGCAGATGTAAAAATATTTCTTGTCATTTTATTAGGCATTTCAGTAAATATCGT
Organism: Schistocerca piceifrons; assembly: GCF_021461385.2. Lineage (NCBI taxonomy): Eukaryota > Metazoa > Arthropoda > Insecta > Orthoptera > Acrididae > Schistocerca > Schistocerca piceifrons. The sequence continues at coordinate 14,010,878 of NC_060143.1, forward strand.
AAATTAAGAGCTAGTGTAATCATATGTTTTCAAGTTCGACCGTGTCGTTTTTGCGATGCTTTCTCTAAAGGAATGACAATGGCCAGGATAATGGCCTTCCCTTTCTTTTTTTTCTTTCTTCCTGTGCTCTGAAAGGCACGCGCTAATGACTTTTTCTCCAGGCGTCTGACACAGCTGTGTGCCCGCGACGCATTACGTGCAGGTGGTCACTTAACTTTCGTACGGAAATATTTACGACAGCAATTTTCGCTAAAGTGACAGTCTCACATAAAAATACTTCACAGGTCAAGAATTAGCGTTGCAAATCTGTAGAAACAAAATCCTATGAATATAACAGTGTCCAAAAAATGTTCAGTGGCATTGTGATACATTCACACATGATTCACACATGTCATAACTCTTAAAGTACGATTCTTGGTTTCCAACATCCTTTTTCACAAGTCAAGAGTCCCTACCCACTATTCATTACTCCTTACCTTATTACACATATACGTATCCATCGACACTCGTCAATATTTCGTCATTATAAATATGAAGCATAATCAAATAACTCATATAGTAGCCTCAGCCTATTAATCGTAAACATACCTCAGCAGCATAATACACATCGTCGTCGTAAAAATAACATCATAACACCTCAGTCAAATCTCAAAATCGTCGTAGCTTCCTCCAATAATTAAAAAAAATTCTCTGCTCATGTCAAAAGTGTCATCTGCCTCAAACGTACTTTAAAAATCATAATCCCTTTACCAAATACATCATTCAAAGCTCTCGTAGTATCACAATGGTTCCGAAAAAATATGAACAGTTTCACAAAGTACAGACAAAATACAGTTTCATAAGTGTGAAGTTATCCAGCTGTGTAATTGCGTAAACATCTGTCACTGATGTAATAAAAAAAGTTTATCTCTCAGTTAAATGATCAGATAGCTGTGTAATTTGTGTGTTAGAGAAATATGGTACCGATGTGTAAATTTGTATAAGCAAATACCATATTAGCTAGGGTTCCTTGTGGTTGCCACACACATGGTACACAAAGTAAGCGTGTACCCCCCTGAGGATTAAGGTAATTATACCCTCAGGTGTTACAGATTACACCAATGGAATGAAATATATCACGGAAAACTTTCTTTGTAATTAAAAAATCTTTAAAAATAAATGTTTCAAGTACAAAATTAATCACTCAAATACGTGTACTGTAGCGCTAAATGTGCGTCTTGTTGCAACATAATCTGTGTGGAAGTGTCGTAGTTATCGTCCTCCGAAAGCTAAGTTCTGCAGAAGTCAATGTACTTACCTCATAATACACAAAAGTGAAATGCTTTGCGTATAGATATCGTAGTTATTACGCTTATTGTTGTAATGAAGAAAGTACTGTACAGTAACGTATTGTTATGCCACGAAAAAGGCTGTCTCATTGTTGCTATACCACAAAAGTTACTACTAAAACATGTTTTTCTTCCTAGAAGAATTCAGAAAGCTGTGCAGATATAAAACAGATACACTGCAAAAGCAACATTGTACATTGTCACTCATTAGTAGCGTCGTGATAAAAATCGTGTAGCTATCACATAAACTAACCACTGTGTCGTCTGGTATCTCACAGAAAGTACTTTAAACCCAGAATGTATTTTCAAGTAAACCAAAATGTTGCATTAAAATCTCATTAGCAGTACCAGTATGTGTCCTAAGTATGTAACCCTGATAGTCGTTACGTAATCGTGCAACTAACAAGCAAGAATGTACAAATACAACACTGTGTCGTCTGTTCACTATCACAATGCATTCGTAATTTCTGTTTTAAAAATGTTCCCTAGGTTCTAGACTGGATATTTAACTTCAAACATTGTTGCATGTTAACAGTTTCTTAAGTCTGACAAAGCATACTAAAAATGTGAAGTGAAAAGTTATATGACAAAGACAAAGTTAAAAAGCAGATTATCTTTCAATAAATGGTTTTACATGTGAAATGTGGTGTAAACCTTTACTCTTCCTAATACGCAGAGTTTCAACTTCAACGCAATTATCATGTGGTATACGTCGGATTCTGTATGGTCCATTGTAAACTAGAAAGAATTTGTGACTCAAGTGTTTCTTCTTATGTGACAATGAATGAGCTTTAATGAGAACTTTCTGACCAATATACAATTTCTTTGCATTTGCTTTACCGTGTAGTTTTCTCCTTTTGTCTGCTGCAGATTTTATATTTTTAAGAGCCAAATCAATTATGTCTTTGTGTCGAAGTTTACGTGTATTCGGGAAAGGTACAAGCTCTCTGATTCTGTTCGGTGGTTCTTCATTCTTCAGTACAAGAGTAGGTGGTAAAGCAGTGGAATCATGAGGCATTTCATTCAGCACGTTTTGAAATAAGTGTAAATATCTGTCCCAATGCTGATGCTTTGTGTGACAATAAAGCCTGCAAAGCTTATTGATTTCTTTCATAATCCGTTCGGAGGGGTTACAATGTGGTGAGTACAATGAAATAAAAACAGGTTTGATTTTATGGTTGCAAAGCATGCGTGACCAAACAGCAGATCTAAATTGCGGTCCGTTATCTGAAATGACTTTAGCAACGTGGCCAACTTCACGTAAGAAATTTTTAACAAAGGCGTTGGATACAGACCGTCCAGTGGCTTTACGTAACGGAGTGAAAGAAACAAATTTTGAAGTAAGTTCAACAGCGACTAGAACGTACGAAAATCCATTAGGTGTTCTGACAAGCGGTCCCAAGAGATCAACAGCAGCAAATTCTTTTAATTTAGAAGGAATAATAGGAAACAACGGAGCACGATGTGAGACAGTAGATGGTTTCGCCTTTTGACAAAGTTTACAAATAGATAAGACTCTTCGAATTCTTTTTTCCATATTGTTAAAATAACAAGTCGTTCGAAGAATATGATAACATTTTCGTGGACCAAAATGTGCGTAGCTGAAATGAATGTACCAAATGAGCTTATTAACAAAATCGTCTGGAATGCAAAGTACCCATAGCTTGTCATCAACAGTGCAGCGTTTGAAGAGTATGTTGTTTCTAACCAGGTAATAATGCCGAATCTGTGTGTGTGTCTTTTCATGCCATTTGCTCTTGATGTCTTTCCAAATCGGATCTTTATCTTGTTCATGAGCAATGTCCTTTAAAGATGTGGTGATGAAGTTTTCAAAGGCGACTTTCTGAATGTAAAGAATACTGAAATTTTTCTCGAGGTTGCCTTCTGTGGTACTTTTCTCAAGCCCAGCCGGTGCGCGTGACAGTGCGTCCGCAACAATGTTCTCCTTGCCGGGAATGTAGACTATTGTGAAGCGGAATTCTTGCAGAAACAATGCCCAACGTTTTAACCTGTCATGATTTAATTTTGAAGACATAAGAAATTGTAATGCACGATGATCACTGTATACTTTTACATGCTTACCAGAAAGAAAGAAACGGAATTTGTTAAATGCCCAAACGATAGCTAAAGCTTCTAATTCAGTAACGGAATAATTTTTTTCAGATTTTGTTAGCACTCGGCTAGCAAAAGCAATGGTTTTCTGAACAGTAGTGTCATTTTCTGTGGCTTCTTGAAATAAATGGGCACCAAGACCGACTTTAGAAGAATCCGTGCTAAGGCAGAAATCTTGTGACAGATCTGGATGAGCTAAGATTGGCGCGTGAAGTAACGCTTCTTTCAAAGAATTGAATTCCAACTGTGCTTGTTCGTCCCAGTTCCAAATAGTATTTTTTCCAGTGAGAGAACAAAGTTTTGGTGTAACAAGAATTTGCATATTCAGAAAACGACGGTAAAAATTTACGAGACCTAGAAAACTGCGGACTTGTCTTTTTGTGGATGGAACTGGAATGGCTCTGATTGCTTCTAACTTTTCAGGATCCGGCTGAATGCCTTCAGAAGAAATAATATGTCCCAAAAACTTCACTTTTGTCCTACCGAATTCAGACTTTTCCAAGTTAACTGTAATTCCAGATTCTGCAAAAATATGTAACAAACTGTTGAGAATGCGATTATGTTGTTCCCATGAAGCTTCTGCTATCAGAATATCGTCCACATATAAGGTGATGTGACGTTTTAAGAACTCAGGTAATATGGAATTTAACCCACGAATGAATGCTGCCGAAGAAATGTTCAAACCAAAGGGAAGTTTCCGAAACTGATAACAAACGCCGAAACAAAGGAAAGCTGTGTATTTTCTGCATTCTGGATGAAGTTCGATCTGATAAAAGCTGGATCTGAGATCAATGGAAGACAACACTTTTACACCATTAAAATTTTGAAGAAGTTCTTCCATCGTCTGCGGCCTGTCTGTTTCAGGAATAATGATAGTATTGATTTGTCTCGAATCTAAGACAAGCCTGATCGATCCATTTTTCTTCTCAACAACATGTAACGGATTGTTGTATGAGCTTACTGCAGGCTCAATAATGCCCTCGTCAAGCATAGATTGTATTTCTGTTCTAACACGGTCCCTATAATGCGCCGGAATTACGTATGGTCTAACACAAAATTTAGTATGCTCACGAACACGAAATTGGTATTGAAATCCCTTGATTGTTCCTGTTTTATGAGTAAAAACTGTGGGATGTTCTTGTAAAATCTGAAAAAGGTCCTGCCTATTAGTGTCATTACAATTCTCAATTGCTTGAATTTTATTCTGAATTAACTCATTAATTTCAAATATGCCGTCGATGTCATCCCTGTCAGTACTTGCAGAGTGATTGTTAGTGTCAAGTTCCGTCGAAAATTCCGAACTGTTGTCTAACAGAAGGTAAAGCCGATTAATTTCCTCGTCATGGTTTGAGAGCCAATCTTCAAATTTCAAAGCTACTGACTTACCTTCTTTTTCTAAACTTATTTCAGCATCGTGAAAGTTTAAGATTGCTTTGTATTCATTCAAAAAGTCTACTCCCAGTATAATTTCCGTCGACAATAATGGAACAATAAGAAAGTTCATAGAGAAGCTGTGGCTTTGACAAAAGAATTCTAAGTTGGTTTGTTGGCGTACATCTACACTTTTTCCAAAGATTGCACCTTGTAATTTAATCTTACGTAACGGAAGTGTGGGGCAATCGTTCGATTTGTTGCATTTGCTAAAGGCTGTTTCACTGATTACTGAAATGGGACTGCCAGAGTCAAGTACTGCCGTAAATTTTATGTCATTTACTGTAATGTGAATCACAGGATATGCAATGTTGTTATGTTTTATGTCGTGTTCCTGGAGTAAGATGTCCCTAATGTCTTCCATTTTTACGTAATTACTAGCTACGGCAGCTGCGTCGTCAGTTTCATAAGTATGTTTTGTGGCTGCCAGCGGTGTGAGTCATTGCCTATTGTCTCTTTGTTGGCGCGCATCGTTATTGGGATTTGGAGACCTAACGTCTACAAATTCACCTCCTCGAGAGGGCCCTGCCCTGTTTAAATCCCGCCAGTTCTGATGCAATTCAGGTCTGTCGTTTTGTCGGTAGTTTACATCGGTAAAGAATGCTAAATCTTTTCTCAAGGCTAGCGTCTTTGTTATTTTTCCCTGAGCCAGCGGCCGCACGCAGTTGCCTGCTGTGCGAGTCATTGTCTGTCTCTTTGTTGTATTAATTGTAATAACAATGCATTGGTGTCTGAAACATGTTCCTCAGTGCTTTTCGGCAGTGAATTTACACCGGAAACATTCACATTTTGACAAGCAGAAAATGTGTCTTGACTTATTCGAGAAAACGGTGAGGATCCAAAACCTGAATCTACAGTATTTGCGAGATCGTGTCGTGTCATTTCGGCTTCCTGAGGCGAGCTATTGCCGACCGGTCGATCGATAATGCTTCCCTCTTCACTAATTGTTTCACTGTCCACGCCATTGTTTGACGCCCGCTCCATTTCCCTGTGCACAGTTACCAAATTACTACTTTGAACATTAGTAAATTCATTACTCGGCGGCGCTGATAAGCTACGCTCGTCATCACTATTATTTCTCAGTTTAGTTTGGAGCCTAGTGTTACGTTTTTCACACGCCATTATTGTCACAGTATTTCACACGACAACACAGAAAAACACAATTTGAAGATCAAAAATAAGAGAACACATTAACATAGCACTGAAAATAATATCTAGTTAATTGCAGCTGCGAAATACTTGGTGCAAATCTACATGCATGCCACAACTGTTTTACTATACAACAATGAAAGACTGCAACTACAAAGGAAATTCTCTCTACAATTACGCGCTAGCAATAAACAAAAGCTACACTAAATACACAAACTACAAGAAAAAATCAGAAGATTCCAGTGAGGTATCCTAGGCTAAGGGTCGACATATGAAACGTCCCCTTTGAACATTTATACAGGACTGTCCTTAAACTGACATACAATATTTTTAGCGCAACGCAATCTGACTTTCAAAAGTCCCTACTAAAGAATGGCCCTGACAAACATTAAACTATACCTTTCACAAATCACTTACCTCACAAAAATCTTCGCTGCTCAAGCTACTGCAATACAGCGAGCGCCACTACTGCCAGCTAAATAAAAGATTCAAACTACTGAAGGCACTAACTACTGATAGGGGTAGTTAGCAAATGAAAGATATTAATAGAGAGCAAACAATGTATTTACCTTAATATCATCACAAGTCATAATATATATCAGTTCATGACAAATTACAAAACTCCGCCATCTCTCTCCCCACATCCACCACTGCTGGCGGCTCACCTCCAACTGCGCAACGCTACGCGCTGTTCACAGCCAGCTGCCGCTGCCCAACACTACAATGGCAGACAACAATGCAAACTAGCCACAGACTGCACACAGCACAGCCAGTGATTTTCATATTGAGCGCTACGTAACGTTGCCAATAAGAAAACATAAACAGCCTACTTACAAGTGTTCATCCAAGACGTCACGTGGCAGATCCACTGGGAACGCGGCAGGGGTTGGAAGCCGAGACAATATGCTTTCTGCGATTCGTCCTTCACGTTCTGGAGCAACCGTCGCTGAGCAACTGCCAATATGTCCAAAATAATCTGCAAGGAATGGAGGAGAGTAAACATGATAAAATGAAAGTGCACTGGAGCCGCCATTTGCAATAACACACAATAAGAAATCGTAGCATGGAACGCGCAACCAGTGCTCAACGGGCAAAATATTTTCCAGAGTTCTAGCACAAAGTCACTAAGCAAACGTAGAAACTACGTAGAAACAACCAGAGAGTGGCCCCTAAACACTGCTCCGCAGCAGACCATGAAAAAAGCAGCCGGAGACTGCCACAATGTCAAAGCAATGCACTAAGAAACAGCCAACAAAAATGTTCACATCCTGAGTGGTGCAGGAGAAGCGGAAGCTTCGAATCGCAATACCGAAAAGTTGCAAAATGCTTACGCTTCAGCCGGCCGAAGTGGCCGTGCGGTTAAAGGCGCTGCAGTCTGGAACCGCAAGACCGCTACGGTCGCAGGTTCGAATCCTGCCTCGGGCATGGATGTTTGTGATGTCCTTAGGTTAGTTAAGTTTAACTAGTTCTAAGTTCTAGGGGACTAATGACCTCAGCAGTTGAGTCCCATAGTGCTCAGAGCCATTTGCTTACGCTTCGAACCAAAACCGACTGCGCCACTGTTGTGACGTGATTATTTTTCCAGAAGCGCGTCACCTTAATTATGACTGGGGCAATGTAGTGTCGGGGGCAGCTATACAAAGAAATAAACCAAGTAGGTCAACTGCGTTTATTTGATGGGTCAAATGAACTTGGGACTCCGATGTAAATGAACATAAATCCATTTTCTGGTAACGGGTAACTTCAAATAACGAAGTCGGTGTCAATTTATTTTACATGTTCACAGGAGAGTGGACGTTAAAATCGGTCCATTTCGCCACTGGGGAAGTTATGTACATAAGGAGGTTGCAACTGTATCCAACCTTCGTGTGAAAACTGGGCTGAAAACGTAAAAATAAGTGGGTAGCGTTTAATTAGCAATTAATTGACGAGTGACCGGTTAGCGGCGTCCTAGCCAAGGGTGTTGATTGTAGAGGCCTTGCGGCGCTGGTTATGTTACCACGCGGATGAATACGTTCGATCCGTGGGATTGGCTGCCGCCGGCCGTGGTAGCAGACTGCTTGCTCATTAGTGCGTAATGTGATGCCCCCCAGCGGATGATTGGGGTATATGCAAGACGTGGGGCACTGCACGTCCGTCAGCCGTAGTACCATATCGAATGGTCGCACCCGCTGAATGTGCAACAATCGATATCGCGCTCTTCGGCGAGTGCCGGAGGACGAAGCGCGATCCACTTGGGATCAGATTTAGGTAGTACAGTGTTACGAAGGGAGGCTACGATCTCGGAATCACGGATTTACTTCAGATTTCTTTTTTTTTTTTTTAATAATTCATTAGGGCAGGACAATTTGCAAGCAGTGAGGCATAATTCATAGGCGATTTCGAGAAAATCGCAAGAGAATATACACTCTGGAAATTGAAATAAGAACACCGTGAATTCATTGTCCCAGGAAGGGGAAACTTTATTGACACATTCCTGGGGTCAGATACATCACATGATCACACTGACAGAACCACAGGCACATAGACACAGGCAACAGAGCATGCACAATGTCGGCACTAGTACAGTGTATATCCACCTTTCGCAGCAATGCAGGCTGCTATTCTCCCATGGAGACGATTGTAGAGATGCTGGATGTAGTCCTGTGGAACGGCTTGCCATGCCATTTCCACCTGGCGCCTCAGTTGGACCAGCGTTCTTGCTGGACGTGCAGACCGCGTGAGACGACGCTTCATCCAGTCCCAAACATGCTCAATGGGGGACAGATCCGGAGATCTTGCTGGCCAGGGTAGTTGACGTACACCTTCTAGAGCACGTTGGGTGGCACGGGATACATGCGGACGTGCATTGTCCTGTTGGAACATCAAGTTCCCTTGCCGGTCTAGGAATGGTAGAACGATGGGTTCGATGACGGTTTGGATGTACCGTGCACTATTCAGTGTCCCCTCGACGATCACCAGTGGTGTACGGCCAGTGTAGGAGATCGCTCCCCACACCATGATGCCAGGTGTTGGCCCTGTGTGCCTCGGTCGTATGCAGTCCTGATTGTGGCGCTCACCTGCACGGCGCCAAACACGCATACGACCATCATTGGCACCAAGGCAGAAGCGACTCTCATCGCTGAAGACGACACGTCTCCATTCGTACCTCCATTCACGCCTGTCGCGATACCACTGGAGGCGGGCTGCACGATGTTGGGGCGTGAGCGGAAGACGGCCTAACGGTGTGCGGGACCGTAGCCCAGCTTCACGGAGACGGTTGCGAATGGTCCTCGCCGATACCCCAGGAGCAACAGTGTCCCTAATTTGCTGGGAAGTGGCGGTGCGGTCCCCTACGGCACTGCGTAGGATCCTACGGTCTTGGCGTGCACCCGTCCGTAGCTGCGGTCCGGTCCCAGGTCGACGGGCACGTGCACCTTCCGCCGACCACTGGCGACAACATCGATGTACTGTGGAGACCTCACGCCCCACGTGTTGAGCAATTCGGCGGTACGTCCACCCGGCCTCCCGCATGCCCACTATACGCCCTCGCTCAAAGTCCGTCAACTGCACCTACGGTTCACGTCCACGCTGTCGCGGCATGGTACCAGTGTTAAAGACTGCGATGGAGCTCCGTATGCCACGGCAAACTGGCTGACACTGACGGCGGCGGTGCACAAATGCTGCGCAGCTAGCGCCATTCGACGGCCAACACCGCGGTTCCTGGTGTGTCCGCTGTGCCGTGCGTATGATCATTGCTTGTACAGCCCTCTCGCAGTGTCCGGAGCAAGTATGGTGGGTCTGACACACCGGTGTCAATGTGTTCTTTTTTCCATTTCCAGGAGTGTATACTCCTCTGTGATATACCGGCGGGTTGTGCCTGTGAGCACGAGCAGCTGGGGACATATCGTTATCGTTCAAGCTCCATGATCAGTGGTTCGCTGGATCGAGTCCGGTAAAGGATTTTTTTATAATTTACATTTTTCCAACCCTAGTCATCATGTTTTTACATATTACATTTGACAGATAATATAATTAAAAGACACGTGTATTTACCTGAACACCACGGTATCTTACGCCTTAAGGGCACAACCACTTTAATTTTAAAAAAACAAAGAAACGGCTAAAACCCATTAACTCAAAATTCAGACGCCAAAAAGAATATTTAGAAAGCCGAAGGCCTCACGTTAAGTAAGTTCTATAATTTGGATGAGGGCCCAAAATATAACACTTGAAAAACAACAACCTTTATTTAAAGACGGCTGAAGGCCGATGATTTAATACTCATAGTAAAATTAAATAAAAAAGCGCAAGGCAGAACGCCTTATCTTCAATAAGGCTCAAGGCACCAAACAATCTAACACTTGACAAGCAAGGAACTTTAATTGAAGAAAGGCTGAAGGCCCATGACTTAAAACACAACTAAAATAATTTTTATTAGGCAGAAGGCCGAAGGCTTTATCTTCAAACAATATATTAATCAAGCTGGAGACCCAAACAATCTAACACTTGACAAGCAAGTAATTTTAATTTTAAAACAGCTGAAGGCCCATGACTTAAAATATAACTAAAATAATTTTTAGTAGGCACAAGGCCCAAGGTTTTATCTTTCAACAATATATTAATCATGCTGAAGGCCCAAGCAATCTAACACTTGAAAAGCAAGGAATTTTAATTTTAAAGCGGCTGAAGGCCCATGACTTAAAATACCACTAAAAACAATTCAACTTCAATTCAAAGCCATCGGCTATGAGCCATACATATACACACAACAGAAAATAAGAAAAGGCTGTGCAGCTGACGGCGCTCGGAAGTTTCGGGGGTCAGCCAGCACTTGAAATACTAACGTTCACGTAGGGGAGACAGGCAGTCGGCCCAACCATTCTCGATCCCAACCAACAGACAGTCAACGGACCCACCGACAAGGTAACTTGCGCTGCACTCTACCAGCACACAACTGGGAGTTCAATGCAAATGTAAAAAGCGTGGACGCCCACAACCAAGCATACATTAAGCTGTCGAACTAAACACCATGCTGGACAGTGACAACACAGTGAGGGAAGGACACTGTCTAAATTTGCGTCAACGGCTATGGCAGGTAACGGAACGTTAACGCCCAAAGGCAGAAAATTCCGCTGGTGCACTTCAATTGCAAATAACCAAATACAGTTGGACTCCACCGGACGCTGGCTGAACCTTCGCCAACTCGAACACACACGTTGTTACTTGCGCAAATGACCCAACAGCCAACAACGAGAACCAAACTGCACAATGTGAACAGTCTTGATTTGCTGGTATATTAAATCCAAACTCAACTTTCGTGTCAAGAGTCGGTGAGCCACGGACCTCGTAGCAATGGGAACAGCCCTACACACTCCGACACTCCGTACAGACCGCCAGCGGGCCCTGGCCAGACTAAGCCCCGTGGAGATTTCCTCGCTGCTCCACGCCAACCGACCGACTCCTCGCACATCAGCACGGAGACAGCACTAAAACAACGGAGCAGTCGACATCACAAGCTACACACAATTTCACAAACACTAGGACGAAGAACGCAACCAATACTGAAAGCAGTGAACGAGCAATGACACAGCCGAACCATGAGTTGAGACACACACCGCCAACCCACCAGCGACCGGCAAGCAAATACACGTCGTCCGGTAAGACGACCAACCGCCGATCAGCCAAGACCGTCCCCAGTTCAAGTCATGTGTGCCGGCAATGGTCGGCTGAGTCATGGCTGCTGCAACCCGACTGACTTCCACCGCGTCCCAAATCTACGACTGCCAGGTCCGAACTGCACTACAGGGGCGTTCCAATTCGCTGTATGACAAACATCAACCGGGAAGCAATAGCTGTCAGCAAAGATAACACACCAGGGTTATATCGATAAGCGCTGCTGCTGCCACTCACGGGTAGGCAAAGCAGAAACTCAGTGACAAAAGAAATTGAAATTAACATAATGAGGTGGTAGTATGATAACAAAAAAGGATGTAAAATAATAGATGGCGCGAACATGAGCCACGCACGGCTCAGTTATCATCTGTGCAGTGTCATAAATTGTCCCTTACTCTATGGGGTACTAGAAGTTGGGCAAGAAATTTTGATGGAGAAATTTCTTAAGGCTTAAATATTGTTTTTCGATCTTGCCTCTTGCAGCTTTATCAGAAAAAGACTAATAACCTCGGTGTCGGTGAGCCTGGAACTTTGAGCCAACAGAGCCTTTACAAGCGACCACGTTACCCCAGAGCTAGTGAAGAAACGCAGCACCCGTGTCTCCGGTGTTGCGTCTGTGGTCGCTATGGCGGAGAATCCGCGATGCCAACGACGAGATTAGTGGCAATATCCGTGAGGAATGACTTTCTTGGAATCAGTACCATACATTGATAACCTTATGTCACACCTTAAGTGATTATCGCTCCGATTATTCAACAGAAATGGTATTTAAGAACAAGTGAATATAGCAGGATAATTCAATAGTAACTGGGAAGTTGTGAAACATATCCTGCATGATAGGCATCAGTGAGTTTTATTCATATTTCTTTAACAAGGTTCAGGAACGCAAGTGTAGTTATTAATAATATTGAGATGCAACAACTGAAAACTAAATACAATTAATCAATACTTCAACAATTACTTTTGTTTCTCTGGCTTCAGCGAATTTAAAACTAAAAAGTCATTCACCAGAAGGGATTCACATTTTCGGAGCTTTCCACTGATTGTTGTTGTGGTCTTCAGTCCTGAGACTGGTTTGATGCAGCTCTCCATGCTACTCTATCCTGTGCAAGCCTCTTCATCTCGCAGTACCTACTGCAGCCTACATCCTTCTGAATCTGCTTAGTGTATTCATCTCTTGGACTCCCTCTATGATTTTTACCCTCCAAGCTGCCCTCCAATACTAAATTGGTGATCCCTCGATGTCTCAGAACATGTCCTACCAACCGATCCCTTCTTCTAGTCAAGTTGTGCCACAAGCTCCTCTTCTCCCCAATTCTATTCAATAACTCCTCATTAGTTATGTGATCAATCCATCTAATCTTCAGCATTCTTCTGTAGCACCACATTTCGAAAGCATCTATTCTCTTCTTGTCTAAGCTATTTATCGTCCACGTTTCACTTCCATACATTGCTACACTCCATACAAATACGTTCAGTAATGAGTTCCTAACATTTAAATCTATACTCGATGTTAACAAATTTTTCTTCTTCAGAAACGCTTTCCTTGCCATTGCCAGTCTACATTTTATATCCTCTCTACTTCGACCATCATCAGTCATTTTGCTCCCCAAATAGCAAAACTCCTTTACTACTTTAAGTGTCTCATTTCCTAATCTAATTCCCTCAGCATCACCCGATTTAATTCGACTACATTCCATTATCCTCGTTTTGCTTTTGTTGATGTTCATCTTATACCATCCTTTCAAGACACTGTCCATTCCGTTCAACTGCTCTTCCAAGTCCTTTGCTGTCTCTGACAGAATTATACTGCAATAATTATTTCTAGGTCTTACGATTTTTGATCGATATAGAATACGAGAATATCATTCTTATGAACACTGTCACTGGCAATGTTCCCAAAACACAGGAAGAGAGATCAGTAGATAACAACACAATACTGATTGCAAGACGTGCACATCCACAGAGAGACTTCGTATGCCATGAATAACATAAAGTTCCAACTCCTGAGCGTCCACTGTGCATGGAAACAACATACGTAATTAAAAGAGAGTGGAGGCGATCAAACCAGCTAACCGAAAGGAGGGACAGCTATCACCAGATCGTAGGTCGTGGAACATCGAACAGAGAACCTGACATTAATGTCCAGGATAAATCGTCTTTCAGCAAACCTGTCATTTAGTACATAAATAACGAAATAACACCAAAATCATCTACTCATAATGTTCTGATGCTATGGCAATAAAAGCGAAAAGCGTCCATGTAGAAAAGGTTTACAGCTTTTAGTACGCTGAAGACAGAGAACCAATTTCAGTATAGTGCTGATTTTCCAAGTAGCTCTTCACAGTCAGCGCAGAGTGCCATTTAATTAGTTCCTTATGGTTTCATATGAACGAAGCCTCTAGGCTATCACAAAATTCATAGGCGAATTATGGAGGTGTAATGCTATGGCTGAGATAGTTAATGGTCCCCCCCTCACGAACACAGTAGTAGCTAGGTCATCTCATGGGTGGCTACTGTGAGCTGTGTGAGCATTTGTTCTTCCTCACCTCCTAACCTGAAAAGAACATGACCTAAAATCCCTACCCGCTCAAATATCTATAAATTCCTGTACAATCCTCTGTATCTTCTGCGTTCACCTTAGTACAGCACAAGCTGATATGGTCGGAACCTTCCCTGAACTAAAATGTCGATCTATAAAAAAGTACACTTCGGGATGGTAGAGCTAGGGATTTGGAATCTCGCATTGAAATGTTAGTCTGCCCCATGTAACTGGGGGGACGAGTGAGTGGGATGAAAATATCGACTAATCATATTTTACAACAAAATAAACACAAAGGAAATAGGAATTACCTGAACAAAGCTTTCTATGCTACAGCACATAATATTCGCTGCATGAAACTTCAGGAACATCTCGACTGTTTGGAACATGAACCTCAGAACATGAAATGGTACATGCTCGGAATCAGTGAGACAAGGGACAAAGGGGGACCGACTACTGTTTCAGAATAAATCAGACTCATATATCCGTACTGGTGGCATACCTCTGATAGCTCACACCTTACCGCCAAGACTATTTGTATTTCAGATGGGGCGATCTATGTGACCATTCAGTTGAATGCTACGATTAGCGTTCAAATCATTTATGTCTCCGCACCATCTTTCACTTCAACCAATTAAGAAGAAGAACATTTGTATGACAGCACAAAACTCAAAAGGATGGCAGCAAAATTTCAGGAAACACTATACTTTCCTCAATACATAGGGATTCTTGTACCAAGAGGGGAGTGAAGTCCGCAGAAGACATACTTTCATTGAAAGTTTTGGACTTTCAATGCGACACCAGAAACGATAAATCAGGATGAATTTTCATAACAAACAACCATTATATTGCATGAAAATAATTTACAAGAAAAGTCCGAAAAGCAAGATGGCCTAGAGAATCCCTGACAGCACGGTTAATGTAGCACATTACACCCTCACATTAAACAACCAAATTTTCTCAATTGTGTCTGTCATGAATTGCTTCAACACAGGTAGAAATCTTAAGCTAGTCAGGGCCAGAATCCATGTTAACACTCAACTCGAGAAAAACCGTATGATGGGAAGGAAGGTCCGACCAACAATAAATGAAAAGAAAGAGTGGAGAAGTGAATTCTACAAATGCACAGTCAAGAACGTAACAACAAAAAGGCTAAGAGAAATCGAAATCAACAAACACTCACCAGAAAATACCAGAATTGTTCGTACAGCGGTAAAGAAAGTCAGTGCACTTCAGAAAAAGAAGTATGTGAGAGTCACCTTCGATACAGAACAGTTGTAGGAGAAAGGTCCAACACTGGCAGACGCACCCAAACGCAGAGAAGTCAACAAAATTATAAGCAAGGCCTCAGAAGGAACCAGTGAATGCAAAACACAAGTCTGATCTAGGAGACCATCAGAAACAATATAAACATA